>NW_004443955.1:21503738-21523447 GCF_000243295.1 Trichechus manatus latirostris
CAATGTCATAAAACAGCATGTGTGTTACTGTTACATGAGAAACTATCTGTTCTGTAAGCCTTCACCTGAAGTACAATAAAATATTAAAAAAAAAAAAAAAAAAAGATGTTATCGAGAGGTTGAAAAGACAACCTACAGAATGCGAGAAAATATTTGCAAATCATATATCCCATAAGGGTCTAGTATCCAGAATATATAAAGTGCTCTTACCGCTCAACAAGAAAACTCCAAACAACTCAATTAAAAAATGGGCAAAGGACTTATATAAACATTTTTCAAAAAAATATACTAATGGCCAATAAGCACATGAAAAAGTGCTCAACTTCGTTAGTCATTAGGGAAATGCAAATCAAAACCACAATGAGATACCGCTTCACACCCATTAGGATGGCTATTATCAAAGTCAATGGAAAAGAACAAGTGTCAGTGAGGATGCAGAGAAATTGGAACACTAGTGCATTTCTGGTGGGATTGTAAAATAGTGCAGCCACTGTGAAAAACAATTTGGAGGTTCCACAAAAAGTTAAACATAGAACTACCATTTGACCCAGCAATTCTACTTGTAGATATACCTTGAAAGTAGGGGCTCAAACAGATACTTGTACACCAATGTTCATTACAGCATAATTTTCAACAGCTAAAGCATGAAAACAACCCAAGAGTCCACCAACAGATGAATGGATAAACAAAATGTGGTATATCCATACAATGGAATATTATTCAGTCATAAAGAGAAATGAGGTTCTGATACATGCTATAGCATGGGTACACTTAGAAAAGAATATGCTGAGTGAAATAAGGCACAAAAGGACAAACACTGTATGATTCCACTTATATGAGATATCCCGAATAGGCAAATACATAGAAATAGAAAGTAGATTAGTGATTACCGAAGCTGGGAAACGGAGTTGGGAGTTACTGCTTAAGGGGTACTGAGTTTCTCTTGGGGTGATGAAAATGTTTTGGAACTAGATAGAGGTGGTAGTTGGACATTGTGAATGTACTAAATAAATGCCACTGAACTGTTCGCCTTAAAATAGTTACTTTTATGTTATGTGAATTTCACACAATGGAAGAAAAGGCCTAGCGATCTGCTTCTGTAAAGATTATAGCCAAGAAAACCCTATGGAGCAGTTCTATTCTGTAACATGTGGGGTTGCCATGAATCAGAATCAACTCAACAGCAAAAGACAACAATTAAGAAAAAAATCTCCAGGTGATTCTAATGTGCAGCCAACTTTGAGAACTTCTATTCTAAAGCAAGGAGCCCTGGTGGCGCAGTGGTTAAGCTCTTGGCTACTAACCAGAAGGTTGGCAGTTCAAACCCACCAGCCACCCCAAGGGGAAAAAATGTGGCGGTTTGCTTCTGTAAAGATTTACAGCATTGGAAACCCTGTGGGGCAGTTCTACTCTGTCCTATAGGGTTACTATGAGTCGGCATCCACCCAACAGCAATGGGTTATCCAAAAGCAGAGGATCTCTGGTGGCATAGTGGTTAAAGCGGTTGGCTACTAACTGAAAGGTTGGCAGTCCGAATCCCCCAGCCACTCCTTGGGAGAAAGATGTAGCACTCTGCTTCCTTTGAGATTACAGCTTTGGAAACCCTATGAGACGGTTCTACTCTGTCATATAGGGTCACTATGAGTCAGAATCAACTCGACAGCAATGAGTTTGGTTTGTTTTTTGTATCCTAAAGCACTGATTTCCAAATGTATCTGCACAGTGAATCACCTGGGGAATTTTAATAAACTCCAATGCCTGAGTCCCACCCATAGAGAATTGATTTAGTTAGTCTATGTGCGGCCAGGAATTAAAGAATTGTTAAATGATCCCCAAATGATTGTAAAACACAGTCAAGATCAAGAACCACTACTTTATAGGGATGCTTCTCAAAATTTAATGTGCATAGGAATCACCTGGAGATCTTGTTAAACTGTAGGTTCCTAATCAGTAGGTCTTTGGTGGGCTGAACTCCAGGAGGTGGTCTCCCTAATGGTGACCTCTCTGTCCTGTATCATGCCACTTCCTAGCACACATAAACTCCTGCTGTGACAGAGCTAACCAAGGAGGGCATTCCAGCTAACAAGAAGGAAAGTGCAGACCAGCCATTTCAGCACTCTCTAAACTGCTCAGGTTTGGCTGGAGCAAAATGGAGTAGAGTGGGTGGAGACAAAGGGAAAGGCCAGACATATAATAGAAAAAGCTGGAGAAGCAGACTGACACCAGGCCAAAGAGAGCCTTAAATATCAAAAGAAGGCAACGTGGACTTCATTCTGTAGATAATGGGGCATATGTTGGCTTGTACTTTGGGAATAAAGAAGACAATTCTGTCCCACTACATTTTATCCTTGTTTCTTTCTAGATACAGCCTTTTCAGATCCAAAACCATAGGCGTATTTTTTCCAAAGATGCAAGAGTGACAAACTCAAATGTCCACAGGGACCAAGCAGGTAACATATAAGTGTACATCCTGCCAGGTAGAAGGCAGGTATAAGTGGAGGTGGGAGTGGGGGAAGACTATTGGCCAACTGGAACATATACAAGGTACTCAGACTTTCAGATTCATAATTTCACAAAATGTTCTGGCTGGATGGAATAGTTGGCCCAGAGGTTCTAGCTTGAAACCTCTAGATAAGGGTTTTTTAACCTCAAAACATTTTACTGGTACACTGAAAAGGCACTGTACCCATCATACCCTGTCACTGATTCCAAAATACAGAGACCACTGATAGAAAATCCCTGTTACTGAACGTTCAGCTCATATCTAATTAGTGTATATATAGTGAAGATGTCAGATGTCAACTAAGGAAGTAATGACAACACCCTTGGGTAGAAACTCAACAAGAGCCAGCACAAGGGTGCAAAGGGTGAATCCCAATCACACAGTCATAATATCATGCTTTGCATAGTTTGCAATCCATTAGTTTTGAAGGTTTGTTTTAGTAAAAATTATAAAGTTTCAATGAAAAATTCAAATAAAGATGGGTGTGAATTCATTTTTACTTAGGTTGTGCTGTGCTCATCACTCCATCTGCATTTGGTGCCACTTTTCTCATCACCAAAAATAACAAGGCTCTATGATCTAAAGTGTACTTTCCCCTCTCCTTTACTCTCCCTGGCAACCACCAATGAACACTAAAAAAAAAAAAAAAATACATTGCCATAGAGTCGATTCTGACTCATAGCGACCCAATAGGACAGAGTAGAACTGCCCCATCGGGTTTCCAAGGAGCAGCTGGTGGATTCGAACTGCCGAACTTTTGGTTAGCAGCCAAGCTCTTAACTACTGTGCCACCAGGGCTCTTGGTCTCTCTCTGTGTATCTATTCTTGCCTTCTTATAAAAGAGGAAGCATACATAATATTTGTCCTTATATGTTTGACTTATTTCATTTATCATTATGCCCTCCAGATCCATCTATGTTATAATATGCTTCGAGTACTCTCATTGTTCTTTATGATTTATATTAAATCATTCCATTTATATGAAGTTCAGAAGACTCCAATTCCAGCCATGATTGAGTAACTGGTTTTAGACTTACCTTTCTGCTGTAAACAACTGTAAAACTGGACAACGCGTATAACACAACTTTTTTCAGGCATTGGACAAGAGACATAGCAGAACAATGATCCTTGAAAGAATAGAAACACAGAAAGTGAGCCTCACTGTCATCCCAGTATCTGCTTAGTGAAAATTTCCTGAGTGCTGTACAAAGAGATAAAGCCGAAGTGAAGAATCACGTTTTCTGAGCTGAGGAGGCAAATCAGAGTTTAGAGGTCATGGCTTCAGAAATGGCTACATTCTAGAGAGTAGACTACCAAAGAAAAGGGAACTGTTTGGGGAGGAATAAAATTCTAAGGGATCTGTTCCTCTTAGATTCTGACCAAGGACTGAGATGTGGAGACCCAGGGCAAGATTCCACAAGGCTCCGCAGAGTGTGGCTGATGTAAGGCTCAATAAAGATACCAGAAGTCATTCAGTACTAGAAGATAAGATTTCCAGCCCAGCCAGAGCGACCAGACCTCACTGGGCACTTTAGGCATCCAGGTGAGGCCCAAGAAAAGCTATGCTTTAGAATAAGAGCCATGCCCTAGAATAAGGTCTGTGCCCAAGGATTAAGGACAAAACTAAGAATAGCTCTTCCTACATGCCTTAGTGAGGGTTCTCTAGAGAAGCAGAACGAGCGATAGATACATAGATTTTGTTTTAGTCATCTAGTGCCGCTCTAACAGAAATACTACAAGTGGATGGCTTTAACAAAGAAATTTATCTCTTCACAGTAAAGTAGGCTAAAAGTCCAAATTCAGGGCGTCAGCTCCAGGGGAAGGCTTTCTCTCTCTGACGGCCTTCTCATCAGTGTTCCCCTGGACTAGAAGCTTCTCTGCACAGGGACCCCAGTCCAAAGGACGCGCTCTGCTCCCGCCACTGCTTTCTTGATGGTATGAGGACCCCCGACTCACTGCTGACTTCTGTCTTTTAGATCTCTAGAGGTTGCCTCAGGACACAATCCAGTCTTGTAAATTGAGTCCTGCTTCACTAACACAACTGCCACCCATCCTCCCTCATTAACATCATAGAGGCAGGATTTACAACATATAGGAAAATCACACAATACCAGGAATCATGGCCCAGCCAAACTGATACACACATTTTTTGGCAGACATAATTCAATCTATGACATATATATACATATGTATACATGTATGGAGAGAGATTTATTTCAAGGGATTGACTCACAGGATTGTGAGAGCTGGCAAGTCCAAAATCTGTAGGTCAGGTGACAGGCTGGAGACTTCTGCTGCCTCATGATATTGTGGGAGGCTGGTAAGTACAAAATCCATAGGTCAGGCAGCAGATTGGAGACTTCTATAGGCTTGTGTCATAAGATCAGTACAACAGGTGACAGAAAGAATGCACAATGAAGAGAGAGAGCGAGTTCTTCCAAAATATGTATTTGTAGTCTGGAGGCAAAATGTTACATTACATTACATTACATTAAGAAACAGCAAGCAGTCTAGCGTTTGGTAAAACCATTGAGAATCATAGCCTAGCCAAGCTGACACCTAAAATTAGGCATCACACTTAACAACACATAAAATAAGACCTAACAAGATAAGGAGGATTTGTCAGTAATTTTACTGCCTGTCAGGCAAAAACTCAAACTTTTAAAGGAAGACAACATAATCCAGTATCCCTACAATGTAGCATTCCCAATGTTCAGCATACAATAAAATGTTACTAGATATATGAGAAGAAGCAGGAAAATATGATCCGTATTGGTTAAGAGCTCAGCTACTAACCAAAAGGTCAGCAGTTCAAATCTGCCAGCCACTCCTTGGAAACTCTATGGAGCAGTTCTACTCTGTCCTATAGGGTCGCTATAAGTCAGAATCAACTTAACGGCAAAGAGTATTCAAGAAAAAATGCAGTTAATGGAAACAGACCCTAAGATGACCCAGATGTTAGAAATAGCAGACAAAGACAGCAATTATAAATATCTTCAAAGATTTAAAGGAAAGAATGGGAATATGGTGTAAGGCATGGGAAATCTCAGCAGAGAATGAAAACAAACAAGAAAAAAGAAATGCAACTCTAGAACTGAAAAGCACAATACATGAAATGAGCTTACCTGGATGTTGTTGACAGCAGCGTGAATACTGCAGAAGAAAGGGTCAGGGAACTTGAAGACAGATCAATAGAAATTATACAATCTGAAAAACAGAACAAGAAAAGACTGGGAGAAAATGAACAGAGCCTCAGTTACCTATAGGTCAATACCAAGTACTTTAAAACGTGTATAATTGGAATCCCAGAAGAAGTGAGAGAGAGAACCAAGGAGGAAAAAAATATTTGAATAGATCTATGGCCAAAATTTTCCCAAACTGGATAACATATATCAACCTAAATATCTAAGAAGCTCATTGAACCACAAGAAGGGTAAACACCAAAAAACCTCACTTTGGAAACATCACAGACTAACTGCAGAAAACCAAAAATAAAGAGAAAATCTTAAAAGCAGCCAGAAAGGGGGAAAAAATTGCTAGGAATTAAGTTTTGAAAGACAGCTGATTTTGCATTTTATAAAGGAGGCTAGAAGACAGTGAAACATCTTTAAAATACTGAAATAAAATGTTTAATACTGAATATTCTTCAAAAAATAATAGTAAAATATATTTTTGATAAATTAATATTTTTCAAGTACTGAAAGAAACAAAACCTTTCAATGCAGAATTGTGTATCTAGAAAAAAATAATATCCTTCAAAAATGACAGCAGAAAACTGACTTTCTGCATAAAAGAAAGCCTGATAGAATCCATTACTGGTAAACCCGCACTACCAGCAATGCTGAAGGAAATTCTTCAGGCTAAAGGGAAATAATACCAAATGAAAACTTAGATCTACGGGAAGGAATAAAGATCAGATGCAGTAACCACGTGGGTAAATATAAAATAGCGCATTTTAATTTCTTCAAAAGACAAGTGACAATTTAAAGCAAAAATAATAATATTAGATTGTGGGATATATAAAATATGTAGATTAAAATATAAGATGGCCCCTGAGACTATGGCCACCGGAACACCCTGCTAACTCAGAACTGAAGCGACTCCTGAAGTTTACCTTTCAGCCACAGATTAGACAGGCCTATAAAACAAACAGTAACACATGTGAGGAACGTGCTTCTTAGTTCAATCAAGCATAGAAGACCAGCAACACTCACCCAAAAGCAAAGATGAGTAGGCAAGAAGGGAAGGAGACCTGAACAAATGGACACAGGAAACCCAGGGTGCAAAGGGAAAGGGGGAGAGTGCTGACACATTGGGGGGATTGCAACCAATGTTCCGAAACAATTTGTATATAAGTTTTTGAATGAGAAACTATTTGTGCTGTAAACTTTCACCTAAAACACAATAAAACTAAACATAAAATAAAATATAAGCTGGCAAGAACAAAAATGAATAAATGAAACTGTATCAGTGTAAGGTTCTCACATTTTATATGAAGTGGTGCGATATTAATTCCAAGTAGATTGTGATAAATTAAGGATGCATAATATAATCCCTACAGTAACCTATACAAAACATAACACAAAAAGAGAATAGCTAAAAAACCAATAGAGGAAATAAAATAAACAAATTTATATGAACTTTAACAGAGAAGCAAACTAAATTACAATGTTCAGGAATGAGTGCTTAGTAGGTAGAACGATTTTTTAAAATGCACTGCATGATTACCACAAAAGTCAGGGTAGTGGTTACCTTTGGGGCTGAGGGAGGCAGTGGTGATAGGGAAGAGGCATGAGAAGGATTTTGGAAATGCTGACATTTTCAATTTCTTGACCTGGGTGTTAGACACACAGGTGTTTGCTTTGTTTCACATCTTTGTTTTTTGCCCTTTTCTGTATGTAGGTTATATTTCACAGTTTTTTAGATATTTTAAAATTCAACAAAACGCAAAATTAAATGCATTAGCTTCCAACTACCTGTAAGGCTTAGGGGAGAAATTATGTCTCCAACTCTCAGTTTTCCAAACCCTCATGAAGAGATTTCTGGTTAACATATGAGTCCCTCTAGCTTAAGGTCAGAGTCCCGGTGGCACAGTGGTTGAGAGCTTGGCTGCTAACCAAAAGGTCAGCAGTTTGAATCCACCAGCCGCTCCCTGGCAACCCTAGGGGCTATTCTACTCTGTTCTATAGGGTTGCTATGCGTCAGAATCAACTCCATGGCACACAGCAACAACAACAGCTGCCTCCTCCAAACCAGGCTAATAGTTTTTCTAAGACCAAGGACTCTGTGGTACTTTTGGATCAGAGGAAATGAGCAAGATTCCAGGGGGTTCCCACCCCAGGGACACAGACTCTAGCTGCATCAGAGAATGGCAGAAGACTCGTGTATTACCTGATTGGGACTATGCCCTCCCAGGGCAAGCTTTGGGAGCCAAGTGTCCCTTTCCTCCCCTTCCCTCCCCTCCCCTTCCCTTCCCTCCCTTTCCCTTCCCTCTCTGCCCCGCCCCCCTCTCTCTCTGACCCAAGCTGAGCCTAGACATTGTGATCAAGTACTGGATTCAAATTCTGATGCCATCACTTTGTCAAAACACTCAAAGGCTCTAAACCTCAAGTTCCTCTTGTCAAAATTGGTGGTTTTATCACCGTCTTCACAGGCCTTGAGAGAGCAGACAGGAGTTTTCCCGGCTGGCATTCAACTGTGGGGAGCATCGGCTGACGTGCAAAAGTCACCTGACTCCTGTTGGCCAGCCCTGCCTGACTGCCTGCTGAACACCTGCTGATGTGGAAGCTGGTAGAACTGGGTATTACACGGGGCCTGGTGTTCAGGTCCCAGTTCTAACACTTCCTGTGTACAGTCTTTGCCTCTGGGCTCAAAATCTAAAGATACTTTTAGGATCTTTGAAGAAGGTATTTCTGGTAGAAATGAAAACAGCATGATCACCTCAAGCAAGCAATGACAACGCAAGAGTCATACATGGTAGCTTCATGCTTGGGAAGGTTGTAAGCACTCTGAGGCAGGTCACCTCTCTTCCTGAGACCCAGGAAGACAGAGCTGGTGATTTTGTGTGCACACGCAGGCAAAAACACCCCAGGAATGTATCAGGAAGGTTCAGGTAAATAGGAGCAAGCTTGTGGGCACAAAGTGAGGGGAGAGGCAGCTTCATCAAAAGTTCTGGCCGGACGAGAGGAAGGGGTGTGGGGGGGAGGGCATTGAGAGAACAGATGAATTTAACCTCCTAGCAGCAGCCCTGTCCCAAATGCCTGCAAGGGAGTTCCTGCTGGCATACCTGTGGCTGATGTTGGGTAAATCCGGGCAAGGCTATTTGCTCACTGAAATTCTATGTATTTTGTGGTCAGTGAGAGTATAACAGACCTAAACTTCACCGTGAAAAATATTCATGCTTCGCTGGAGGAAGACTAGAGGGTGGTTGGGATAGGAAGGGTAATGGGTAGGGGTGGGGGTGGCTCCTTAAAAGAGCGGTAAAGACAAGCAATGGATGCTGAGCTCCAGCCTGTGAGCAAGCGCTCCACCATCTGGATTTACGTGCCAGCAAGGGAGCTTCTCTTACGTTTAGTCATAGTTTTCCATGAACTGGACAACAATCTTTTTTTTTTTTTTTTTTGCATTTTTAAAAATATCTTTCCTTTGTTATAATATCAAACTTGCAAGAATAGTACAATGAACTCCCATGTATCTAGTTTCATGAATTATTTACATTTTGCTATATTTGCTTTATCATTTGCTTTCTTTCTCTGTGTATGTATATATACATACCTGCATCTTCATTTTTCCTGTACTATTTGAGAATAAATTACAGACATCATGCCCCTTTACCCTTAAATACCTCAGTGTGTGTTCCCTAAGAAGTAGGACATTTTCATTATCAAAATCAGGACATTTAATATCTAATTCACAGTCAGTATTTAGATTTGTCAGTTGTCCCAGTATTATTCTTTGGAGTTACTTTTTTCTTCCTTCTATAATCCAATTAAGGATCACCTATTGCATTTAATTTTCACATCTCTTTAGTCTCCTTCAAGTTGAAATAGTAATTTGGCCTTTGTCCTTCATGGCCTTGACATTTTTTAAGAGTTGTTCTTAGCTTCTGTCAAGTTGGTCTCAACTCATTGAACTGGACAATCTTTATTACAAGGAAGATATATTTTCTGTGGTTTATCCAATTTACCACCAACTGTCTGTCAGTTTGTCCTGCTGTAGTGGCTTGAGTATTGCTATGGTGCTAGAAGCTATGCCACCTGCATTTCAAATACCAGCAAGTTCACCCATGCTAGACAGGTTCCAGCAGAGCTTCCAGGCTAAGACAGACTAGGAAGAAAGGCCTGACGTTCTGCTTTCGAAAATGAGCCAATGAAAATCTTATGAATCACAACGGAAAGTTGTCCAGCTCTCTTGCTTTAAGCATGTCGTCAGGAAAGACCAGTTGATGGAGGGAGACACCATCTTGTGAAGCAGAGGGCCAACGAGTGCGGGAGACCCTCGGTGAGATGGACTGACACAAATAGCCACAACAATGGACTCGAACATGCTGGCGATTGCGAAGATGATGCAGAACCAGGAGACATTTCATTCTGTTGTACATGAGGTTGCCATGAGTCAGAGTCAACTGGACAGCAGCTAACAACAACAATAGCAGCCCAGTTTAAGAAAATCAAAGAATTAAAAAAAGTTTTGGTGAAATGGGAACACAGGGCTAACAGCTCATGTAATGTTGCTTGGTTTCAGTCCAACATTTATAGAGCACTTACTATGTGGCAGAGCCCTAGTGGTGCTGTGGTTAAGAGCTTGGCTGCTAACCAAAAGGTCAGCAGTTCGAATCCACCAGCTGCTCCTTGGAAACCCTATAAGGCAGTTCTACTCTGTCTTATAGGGTAGCTATGAGTCGGAATTGACTCGATGGCAAAGGGTTTGATTTTTTTTTTTTTTTTTACTATGCGACAGGTACTAGGCATTGTATCCTAAGGGTTGATAGGATGGGCCCCTCTGTTCTCAGGCACCGTTCAGGATGCCCTGACTATTTCATTGGAGTAAGTTTACATAATGATTCAGACTCAAACTTTCTCCTCTGTTCTCTGCCTGCCTTCCAGCTACTAGTTACGGAAGGGCTAAGGGTATAGTGGCTTAGTACGGGGAGTTAGGCTGCCTGGGGTCAGTCTGGGCTTTATGACCTCCATGTAGCTGTTTCCTCATCTGTAAAATGAGGATACTAATAATCAGTTGCCATGGATCAATTCGGACTTACAGCAACCCCATGTGTGTCAGAGTAGAACTGTGCTCCATAGGGTATCCTTTTTATTTTTTTAATTGTTGTAAAAATATAGATAACACAACAATCACCAATTTAATATTTTTCTTGTATAAAATTCAGTGAGACCAATCACATCAATCATGTTGTGCAACCATCACTAATATCCATTGCCAAATTTCCCATCACCATAAACAGAAACTCACTGCTTCCTAAACAATGATGTCCCCCTTTCCACGTCTCTCCCGCCCCTGGTAACCACTATTAAACTCTTACCTCTATACATTTGCCTATTCTGTTGTTACGTGCCTTGGAGTTGGTTCTAACTCATAGTGACCCTACGTACAACAGAAGGAAACACTGCCTGGTCTTGCGCCATCCTCGCAATTCTTGCTGTCTGAGCCCATTGTTGCATCCACTGTGTCAATCCATCTCCTCAAGGGTCTTCTTCTTTTTCACTGACCCTCTACTCTACCAAGCATGATGTCCTTCTCCAGGAACTGATCCCTCCTGATAACATGTCCAAAATACTTGAGACAAAGTTTCACCACCCTTGCTTCCAAGGAGCACTTTGGCTGTACTTCTTCCAAGACAGACTTGTTCTTTCTTCTGGCAGTCTACGGTATAGTCAATATTCTTCACCAGCATCATAATTCAAAGCCATTATTTCTTCGGTCCTCCTTATTTCTTGTCCAGCTTTCACATGCATATGAGGCAACTGATAATATCGTGGCTTGGGTCAGGTGCACCTTAATCCTCAAAGTGAGATCTTTGCTTTTCAACACTTTAAAGAGTTCTTTTGCAGCAGATTTGCCCAATGTAATATGTCATTTGATTTCTTGACTGCTGCTTCCATGGGCAATGATTGTGGATCCAAGTAAAATGAAATCCTTGACAACTTCAATATTTTCTCCGTTTATCATGATGTTGCTTATTAGTTCAGTTGTGAGGATTTTTGTTTTCTTTATGTTGAGGTATAATCCATACTGAATGCTGTGGTCTTTGATCTTCATCAATAAGTGCTTCAAGTCCTCTTTACGTTCAGCAAGCAAGGTTGTGTCATCTGCAAAGGCAAGGTTGTGTCATCTGCATAATGCAGGTTGTTAGTGAGACTTCCTCCAATCTTGATGCCCTGTTCTTCTTCATATAGTCCAGCTTCTCAGATTATTTGCTCAGCATACAGACTAAATAAATATGGTGAAAGGATACAACCCTGGTGCACACCTTACCTGATTTTAAACTACTCAGTATCCCCTTGCTGTATTCAAACGACTGCCTCTCGGTCAGTGCACAGGTTCCACAGGAGCACAATTAAGTGTTCTGGAATTCCCATTCTTTGCAATGTTATCCGTAATTTGTTATGATCCACACAGTCGAATGCCTTCGCATAGTCAATAAAACACAGGTAAACATCTTTCTGGTATTCTCTGCTTTCAGCCAAGATCCATCCGACATCAGCAATGATATCCTTTGTTCCACATCCTCTTCAGAATTCAGCTTCCTATTCTAGGTATTTCATGTTAGTGAGATCATACAACATTTTTCCTTTTGTAATTGACTTATTTCACTCAGCACAATATTTTCAATGGCTGATTTCTCAGAAGTAGATCTCCAGATCTTTCTTCAAAGAAGCCTTTGGCTGGGCTCGAATCACCAATCTTTCAATTAGCAGCTGAGCATGTTTACTGGTTGTGCCACCAAGAGACTCCTGCGATAACAATTGTACCTACATGTCGTGCGGATAAAGGAGTTATCTCCATGTAAAGTGTTTAGATCAGTGTTTGATGTATCAGAAGCCCTAATCAAACTCTAGCTCTTACTAGGACTCAGGGATCCTCAATTCCCCCAGTTTTACATTCTTTCTGCCAGGTTTCTTAGCCAAATAAGCCAAAGGAATTTCCTCCACCTCATACTAAATAAGATTTTTTCAGTCCCACACCCCTCCCAAAGGAGCACTGCTACTGGTTGTCATGGTTTGCATTATGTCCCCCAAAAAATGTGTGTGTCAATTTGGCTAGGCCATGATTCCTGGTACAGTGTGATTTTCCTGTATGTTGTAAACCTGCCTCTATGATGTTAATGAGGGAGGATGGGTGGCACTTGTGTTAGTAAGGCAGGACCTGATCTACAAGACTGGATTGTGTCCTGAGGCAATCTCTTGAGATATAAAAGACAGAAGTGAGCAGTAAGACAGGGGGACCTCATACCATCAAGAAAGCAGTGCCAGGAGCAGAGCATGTCCTTTGGACAGGGGTCCCTGAGCCGAGAAGCTCCTACTCCGGGGGAACACTGATGAGAAGGCCAACAGAGAGAGAAAGACTTCCCCTGGAGCTGACACCCTGAATTTGGACTTTTAGCCTACTTTGACTGTGAGGAAATAAACTTCTCTTCGTTAAAACCATCCACTTGTGGTATTTCTGTTATAGCAACACTAGATTACTAAGACACTGGTTAAATAGTCCTAGTTACCAGTGGCCAGAATATGGCCTCATTGGCCATAAACCCACTGCCATCAAGTTGATGCCAACTCATAGTGACCCTATAAGACAGAGTAGAACTTCCCCCATAGGGCTTCCAAGGCTATAAATCTTTGCGGAAGCAGACCGCCACATCATTCTCCTGTGAAGAGGCTGGTGGTTTCAAACCGCCAATCTTTCAGTTAGCAGCCTATCGCTTTAATCACTGTGGCACCCGTACGCCTTCATTGGCCATAACTTTTAATAATTTATTGGATCCGTTTAAAGTGTTTTTAATTACAAAGGCTCTAGTTCAATTGGATATCAATTAAATGAAGGCAAGTAACTGTATTTTCTCCATATACTATGCTCAAAAAGAAACTGGAGCAGTACAGTGAATCTTTATTGTCAAAGAGTTTCTCAACTCACATGATTCTGAGAAAGAAATTTTCCATTATTTGGTGAAGATGTCAGCCCCAAGTGAGAGAAGGAGAGGTTGGACAGAGAGCAGGTCAGATACTGCCAGTCACGCTAGGGTGACAGTGAACATTTGCTTCCCCAGTCTGAGATTCATGGTTCAGGAACACTAGTCCATTCTCCCACTGGCCTTTGGATTTTCTTAGGAGTTCTCTGACAAGTAGCATCCTTCTCTTTCACACCTTCACTGCCTCCCATGGTGGCTCAGCTAGAGACGTAGGAGAAACAAAAAATGTGGGCTTGGCGTAAATTGGGTTTATGGGATTCTAAGTATGAGTTTGTGTGTAGTAGATGCCATTGGTTGCCCACTGGTTAAGCTCTCGGCTGCTAACTGAAAGGTTGCCGGTTCAAACCTACCAGCTGCTCTGCAGGACAAAAGACCTGGTGATTTGCTCCCATAAAGACTATAGCCTAGAAAACCCTAGAGGGAACTTCTACGCTGTCATATAGGGTCTCTATGAGTTGGAATTGACTCAACAGCACACAGCAACAGCAGATGCCGTTGAGAGGTGGGAGAGGTACTGGTTATTTTGTGGCTGGGAGAACATTTATAAGCAAGTAACAGGAAAATTCTTTCTATCACGAACTTGTTACTGTTTAATGAGCCTATTTAAAGGAAAGAACTTTGAGATCAGGAAGTGTCATATAAATGGACTATTGTAAAACATGAGCACAATTATTAAGTTTTTCAAAGTCACGGGGCCTTCTTGCATAAGCCCCTCCCCTTTTTGTTTAACTTGGTTAATAGAATGTTTTCCCTAGGTGGTGCAAATGGATAACACACTCAGCTGCAAATTGAAAGATTGGAGGTGCGAGTCCACCCAGAAGCACTCCGGAAGAAAGGCTTGGCAATCTAATTCTAGAAAAAGCAGCCATTGAAAACCCTATGAAGCATAGTTCTACTCCGACACACATGGGGTAGCCATGTCTCAGAGTCAATGTGATGACAACGGGTTTTGGTTTTTGCTTTTGTTTTGATGTTGCCAAAGTAGTGATGACAGTCATCTCCTATACTTCCACTCAGCAAGGGCAGTTTCCTCTCTGTCTGATATTGACGAAATGCCACATTTGGTTTAAAGGGCAGTGCAGTCAGCCTCTTTGCTCCCTGTTGGGGTTTCCCGTGGAAGCTGTGACTCCAGCGCCATCTCGGAAAGTTTTGGATCTTCCTTTCTTCCCTCCTCTGCCTGCCTGGCCAGCAGCGGCAGAGGGCGGGCTTAGAGGTATGCTCCAGCATCTGGCCAAGCCCTTCCCACTGACGGCAGGATGGCATTCTGGAAGGTGCTCACAGGCACATTATGCCGCTCTGGGGGAGCCTCTGTGAAGTTCTCTGTGTGCGGTCCCTGGAAGAGGCAGGCTGGGTTTGAAAGCAGCAGCCTGTCTGCTCTGCCAGTGAAGGATTCCAGGTCACTGTCTGTGTACATACTCTGCCTGGCCTGCTAGGTTTAGCGCCTGGTGTTACACACCAGATGATTTTAGGTGGCACAAATGGAAACATCTTTTCTGGCATTTATGTATTTATTTTAATGTGTATTAGCTATGTGTATCCTAGCTAACCTGTGAGGTCATGAATATTGCTCAGGACAATGCTAATTTTATAAACATCTGTATCTATAAAATTTTATGTACTAGCAATCCACCACCTATCTGTCAATGGAGGCTTGTGTGTTGCTCGGATGCTGAACAGGTTTCAGTAGAGCTTCTAGACTAAGATGGACTGAGAAGAAAGGCCTGGTAATCTACTTCCAAAAATCAGCCCATGAAAACCCTACGGATCACAACAATCCGCAACTGATTGTGGGGGTGGTACAGGACCGGACAGCTTTTTGTTGTGCTGTGCATGAGGTCACCAGGAGTCAGAGGCCGAATCAATGGCAGCTAACAACAACGACAAAACTATCTCCCACCTCCACGTTCCCCATTAGGTCCACACTGCTGCGAGAATATATACAGATTATTCTCCCAAGTATGAGAAATGGGAGAGGCGGGATACTTTGGAGGTGTCTTTGCACGTTGGATAGCAATGTAGGAGAGAGGTGAAGAACAGGCATCTGGAATCCAACTGCCTGGGTTGGAAAAGCTGGACCTTTGATTTCCCAGCTGTGTTAACTTGGGCAAGTTACTTAACCTTTCTGTATTACTTTAAGTGTTGAGCCACTAAAATTTGGGGTTGAGTTGTTACTGTAGCTAGCATACCCTCATACCACAAAAAGACCAGATGTAACAAAAGATTTCCTTCTGATTTGTGAATTTATTCATTTGGAAAGATGTTAAGGTATCAAAACTAAAAGTATTTATTTACGACATTTAATGAATTACTATTATTGAAAAATAATAAAATAACGTAATGTGTCCTATCCTGGACAATTTTGAAAGAACTATCTTAATTAAGGAGCCCTGGTGGCACAGTGGTTAGGAGCTCAGCTACTAACCAAAAGGTAGGCAGTTTACATCCACCAGCCGCTCCTTGGAAACTCTATGTGGCAGCTCTACTCTGTCCTATAGGGTTGTTATGAGTCAGAATTGACTTGACAGAAATGTGTTTGGTTTTTGGATCTTAATTAAAATCATCAGAGTACTCAATAGTGCCATTGGTGTGCTTGGAATTTAGCTCTTTGAGCAGGCGCAGGAATGCTGCCCTCAAACTACCACACTTGCTCTGCTTCCTCAATCATTGATTAGATGCACGTATCACCATAAAGAAACAATTTCACAGTCATGGATCTACAGGCAGAAAATGTGTAACTGCAGGTAATGTGGATGCCACCTTATCATTTAACCCAAGTGATTTGCAATCAGCTGCTAAGCTAAAGGTTAGTGGTTTGAATCTACCCAGTGATACCATGGAAGAAAGCCCTGGTGATCTGCTTCCATTAAGATTACCAACAAGAAAGCCCTATGGAGCAGTTCTACTGTGTAATACATGCGGTCACCATGAGTCAGAATCAACTCAATAGCAATGGTTTTTGTTTTTGTTTTGATATTGTTCTGTTTGAAGCCAAGGCATATCTTGTCAATGAATACTTTGTTGTTTTGCTGCTTTAATATTGGTAGTAGACAAGTCTTCCTTTAAGAAAGAGAATGAAGGAGGTGAAGCCAATATGGTGCTGTAGACAGATGCACCGTGCCGTCCCTCTGCGGCAAAGACTCAGAAAACTAAGAAAAACAGTTACAAACATCAATCCTGTTGCCCTATGCATCAAATGAAGGCATTAAGAACTAGATCAAATACCAAATGGAAGAAGAAACTGACAGAAAAGAGAGAACAAGGAGAGATACAGAGTGGAAGTGCCCTGCCAACTAACACGGCACAGTATCGCCATCTTGGAACACAGCCAGCAATGACTCCAGATGTGGAGTACAGAAAGGCAACTTTATGGAGCACCCAACAGGAGACAGAGCAACTGGTAACCAGAGAAACACATTTTCCTACCCCTCACCCTTCTGCCCCATACACCTCTTCCACCCTTAACCAATGAGCTATGCCACGTCACTTGTCTAGAGAACGACTAGCCTGCTGCCACCCTGGGTCTGCCCCACCCCCACTCGCTGGCACCTGCTGTGTCATAGTTTTTCAACTTTCTTCCTTTTCTTTCTCCTTCCTACCTAGCCCTGTACATGACATCCACCCCTCCCTGCTGGGCCATGCCAAGTGACATTGGCTAGAGAACCACCAGCCTACCACCACCCCGTGTCCTACCTGCCCCCACTCACCAGCTCTCGCCATGCCATTATTTTCTTTTCTTTTTTCCTTTTGTTTCTCCCTCCCACCTAGCCTTGTATGCCACCTCCACCCATTTCCACCAGGCCACACCATGCCACATCAACCACAGAGCCACCTGCTCACTGCTGCCCAGGGTCTGCCCTGCCCCCACCCACCAGTTTCCAACACACCATTTTTTTTTTTTTCCTTTCTTTTCTTTCTCCATCCCCTCTAGCCCCATAAACCTCCTCTACAGCGTCTTGCCGGGCGACGCAACACCATGTCAACTAGAGAGCCACTGGCCCACTGTCACCCAGGGTCTGCCCTGCCCCCATGCCCCACCTCCCACTGTGCCATTTTTTTTCTTTTTTCCTTCTCTTTCTCCCTTCCACCTAGCTCGGTACTTCACCTCCACCCCTTCCTGGCAGCTACACAGCACCACATCAGCTAGAGAGCCACTGACTACCACTGCCCCAGGCCTGCCCCTCCCGCACCCACAAGCTCCCACCATGCCATTTTTTTATTTTATTTTTTTCCCCTTTCTTCATTTTCTTTCTCCCTCCACCTGGCCCTGTACAACACCTCTACTGCTTTCTGCTGTGCCACACTATGTCACATCAGCTAGAGAGCCACTGGTCCACCATCACCCCAGATCCACCCTGCCCCCATCTGCTAAACAGTGGGCTCCCATCGTGCTGCCATTTTGCTTTTTCTCTTTATTTGATTTCTTTTCTTTCTTTTCTTTCCCCATCCCACCTAGCCCCATAAGCCACCTCCCTTCATTTCCAACTGGACCCCAGGTCTGCCCCACCCCTACTCACCAGCCCCTGCTGTGCCACCATTTTTTCTCTTTTTCCTTTCTTAGTTTTATTTCTCCCTCCCATCTAGCCCCATAGGTCACCTCCCCACCCTTCTTGCCAGCTCCTGCTGTCCCACTGCTGGTAGAGTGCCAAAGTATACATTCTTTTACAATGCACATGGAACATTCTTCAAAATAGACCACATTTTCAGCCACAGAACAACTCTCAATAAAGTCCAAAACATCAAAATAATACAAAATACTCTCTCTGATTACAACACCTTTAAAGCAGAAATAATAACAGGAAGATCAAGGGGAAAAAATCAATACATGGAAATTTAATAACACCTTTTTTAAAAGCAACTGGGTAATAGAGGGAATCAAAAAATTCCTAGAATCAAATGAGAATGAATACACATCACGCCAAAAGCTTCGGAACAGAGCAAGGGCAGTGCTCAGAGGTCAATTTATAGCAATAAATGCACACATCAAAAAGAAAAATGAGCCAAAATTGAAATATTAGTCCTACAACTCAAACAAATAGAGAGAGAGCAGCAAAAGGAGCCCATAACCAACAGAAGATAGGAAATAATAAAGATTAGAGCAGAAATAAATGAAATAGAGAACAATAGAAACAATCAACAAGACCAAAAGTTAGTTCTTGAAAAGATCAATAAATTTGACAAACTGTTGGCCAAACTGACAAAAGAAAAACAGGAGAGGAAGCAAATAATCCAAATAAGAAATGAGGCAGGGGACATTACAACAGACTCAGTGGAAATAAAAAAGATCATATCAGAATACTATGAAAAACTGTACTCCAAAAAATTTGAGAACCAACAGGAAAAGGAAAAATTTCTAGATACACACCGCCTACATAAACTAACAGAAACTGAGATGAAAAATCTGAACATATTCATAACAAGTGTATTGAGTGAAGAGGTAAAAAAACCTCCCAACAAGGAAAAGGCCCTAGTCCAGACAGCTTCACTGGAGAATTCTACCAAACATTCAGAGAAGAGCTTACACCAGTACTACTCAAACTATTTCAGGACATGGAAAAGGAAGGGATACTGCCAAATCCATCCTATGAAGCCAGCAGAACCCTAATACCAAAGTCAAGCAAAGACACCACAAAAAAAGAAAATTACAGACCAATATCTCTCATGAATATAGATGTAACAATTCTCAACAAAATACTAGCCAATAGAATTCAGCATCATATCAAAAAAATAATACACTATGACCAAGTGGGATTCATACCAGGTATGCAAGGATGGTTCAACATTAGAAAATCAATCAATATAATCCACCACATCAGTATAAGAATCACATCTCAATTGACACAGAAGAAGACACTTGATAAAGTTCAACACCAATTTCTGATAAAAACTCTCAATAAAATAGGTATAGAAGGGAAATTCCTCAACATAATAAAAGACATCTATACAAAACCAACAGCCAACATCATTCTTAATGGAGAGAGGCTGAAAACATTCCCCTTGAGAACA
>NW_004443955.1:21523547-21568257 GCF_000243295.1 Trichechus manatus latirostris
ATACAAAGAAAACTACAAAACACTACTGCAAGAAACCAAAAGAGACCTACTTAAATGGAGAAACATATCATGCTCATGGATAGGGGAGTCAACATTGTGAAAATGTCAATTCTCCCCAAAGCAATCTACAAACACAAGGCAATCCCAATCCAAATACCAATGGCAATCTTTAACGAGAGGGAAAAAGTAATCATTAACTTTATATGCAAAGGGATGAGGCCCTGGATAGTAAAGTACTATTGAAGAACAAAGTAAGAGGACTCGCACTATCTGACCTCAGAACCTACTAAACAGTTACATTAATCAAAATAGCCTGGTACAGGTGCAACAACAGACACATTGACCAATGGAACAGAATAGAGAACCCAGATGTAAATCCATCCACCTACGGTCACATAATCTTCAACAAATGTCCAAAGTCTATCAAACGAGAAAAAGACAGTCTTTTTAACAAACTGGATGTCCGTCTGCAAAGAAATGAAACAGAGTCCATACCTCACACCTTACACAAAAAAAAAATTTAGAATGGATCAAAGACCTAAATATAAAACCAAAAACTATAAAGATCATAGAAGAAAAAACAGGTCAACATTAGAGGCCCGAATACACTTCATAAACAGTATACAAACCATAACTAACAATATGCAAACACTAGAAGATAAACTAGATAACTGGGATCTTGTAAAAATTAAACACTCATGCTCATCAAAGGACTTTACCAAAAGAGTAAAAAGAGAACCTACAGACTGGGAAAAAATTTTTGGATATGAGAAATCTAACAAAGGTCTAACCTCTAAAATCTACAGGAAAATCCAACACTTCTACCACAAAAAGACAAATACTTCAATTAAAAAATGGGCAAAGGATATGAACAGACACTTCACCAAAGAAGACATTCAAGCAGCTAACAGACACATGAGGAGATGCTCAGGATCACTAGCAATTAGAGAAATGCAAATCCAAACCATAATGAGATACCATCTCACCCTGACACTAATGACACAAATCAAAAAACAGAAAATAACAAATGTTGGAGAGGGTGTGAGGAGATTGGAACTCCTATGCACTGCCGGTGGGAATGCAAAATAGAACAACCATTTCGGAAAACAATATGGCGCTTCCTTAAAAAGCTAGATGTATAAATACCATATGATCCAACAATTCCACTGCTAGGAATATATCCTAGAGAAATAAGAGCCATCACATGAATAGACACATCCACACCCATGTTCATTGCAGCATTATCAACAATAGCAAAAAGACGGAAACAACCTAAGTGTCCATCAACAGATGAATGGGTAAACAAACTATGGTACATGCCCATAACTGAATACTACACAAAGATATAGAATAATGATGAATCTGTGAAACATCTGACAACATAAATGAATCTGGAGGGCATTATACTGAAGGAAATAAGTCAATCACAGAAGGACAAATAAAAACTCATGAAAAGGTTTACACACAAAAAGAAACAATCTTTGATAGTTACAAGAGAGGACAGTGGTAAGGGAGGGAAAACACTAAATAGACAATAGATAAGTAGTAACTTCTGGGAAGGGTAAGACAGTACACAATACTGGGGAAATACTGGGGAAGCCAGCACAACTTGATCAAGGCAAGGTCATGGAAGCTCCATAGACACATTCAAACTCCCTGAGGGACCAAATTGCTGGACTGAAGGCTGGGGACCATGGTCTCGGGGAACATCTAGCTCAACTGGCATAACATAGTTTATAAAGAAAATGTTCTACATTCCACTTCGGTGAGTAGCATCTGGGGTCTTAAAACCTTGTGAGCTGCCTTCTAAAATACTCCACTGGTCTCACTCCATCTGGAGCAAGGGAGAATGAAGAAAACCAAAGACACAAGGGAAATATTAGTCCAAGGGACTAATGGACCACAACTACCACAGCCTCCACAAGACTGAGTCCAGCACAACTAGATGGTGCCTGGCTAGCTCCACCAACTGCTCTGACAGGGATCACAATAGAGGGTCCCAGACGAAGCTGGAGAAAAATATAGAATGAAATCCTAACTTACAAAAAAAAATGACCAGACTTACTGGTCTGACAGACTGGAGAAACCCCGAGAATATGGCCCTAGACACACTTTTAACTCAGTAATGAAGTCACTCCTGAGGTTCATCCTTCAGCCAAAGATTAGACAGGTCCATAAAACAAAATGAGACTAAATGGGCACACTAGCCCAGGGGCAAGGACAAGAAGGCAGGAGGAGACAGGAAAGCTGCTAATGGGGAACCCAAGGTCGAGAAGGGGAGAATGCTGACAGGTCGTGAGGTTGGCAACCAATGTCACAAAACAACATGTGTATTAATTGTTTAATGAGAAACTAGTTTGCTCTATAAATCTTCATCTAAAGCACAATATAAAGAAGATCCTTTCAGTATGTTAAATCATGCCACTTCCTGGCTCAAAACCTCCCATGATTTCCCACTGCTCTTAGGACAAATACAAATTTTTTCGAACTGTCTTCCAGGACCCTCATATCCTGGCTATTTCTTATCTCCTTAGTCTCATCTCATCCTGTACTGCTTCTGATTCTCTGCACCTGAGACACACTGGCCACTCCTCATACTCTTTCTGCTCCGGCTCACTACAGGACTTTGCATATACTGTTCTCCCTGACTAGAATGTCCTACTCTTCATTGCTCATTACTTCCTTTTTAAGCACCTTTTCCTCAAGGAACACTTTCTTGACCTCTTTAAGTCAAATCCCACTATTACCGGCTCTCAAATTACCTCACTCATAGCACGTCACATCTGCAATTTCATACTTGTTTATGTGTATTTTTTGAGGTCTATCCCCACTAGACTCAACTTCGCAAAGGCTGAGGCCATGTCTGATTTCCTCATATTTAAATCCCAGCACTTAGCCCAGTGTCTACCACATGGTGTCACTTAATGAGCACTGGAGAATAGATGAATGAGTTCACGGCATGTCAAGCTCATCAGATCCAAGACTGGACTCAAGATCTTCTCCCTGCAATGTGGTTTCCATTCAGTGTTTCCTCTCACAGAGAATGGCACCACTGCCTATAAGCAGGGCAGTACAATGATTACAGGTGGTCACTGACCCCCTCCCTCCTAGACCCACTCAGCAATATCCATCACCACGTCCCATCAGTTACCTCCCAAATATCTCTCCAACTTACCCACTTGTTTCTCTCACTCTTCACCTCCACCACTGGCTTCAAATGCCACTTCTCTCTCCTGAACTCTTGCCATGGTCTCCTGACTGATCTCCCCACTTCCTCTCTGCCACCTGCAAGCATTTCTCCACACTGCAGCCAGGAAGAGCTTGTTGCAAATCTGACTTTGTCATGTAACCCTCGCCATCCTCAACCTGCCACAATGAACTGCCCATTGCTCTAGGAATAAAGACCAGACCCTTGACATAACCCAGAAGGCCCACAGGCCCGGGTCCCTGCCTTCCTCTCCAACCCTCCCCATGCCTCCCCCCAGCCTCACTCTCTGCACTGTAGCTGCTTTCATTGGGTTTTCTGAACACGCCATGATCCTCCTTCACCTGGGCCTTTGCCTTCTCTCCTCCTGGCATGCTCCTTCCTCACTCGCCTCCCTTCACCATCTCACAGCTCCAAGGGCATGGGTTTCAGAGAAATCTTCCTTGACCCCGGACAAGGTTATGTGCCACTGATGTGCCCTCTCTTCGTATCCTGTCATTTTCCAGCATCTATTTCCATGTTATCCTACTATATCTGTAAGCTTCATTAGGGTAGGAACCGCGTCTGTTTTGCTCATAACTGATCTCCAGCAATCAGCACAGGGCCAATATATAGCTGTATGATAAATGAAAGAAAAAAACGGTCAGTTTGCTGAAATATAGATAAGCCATAGGGTATTTGACCAATCTCATTGCTGGCCATTTAGACTTTTCCCATTGTTTCACAAATGTAGCAATATTGCAATGAATCATCGCGGAGATAAACCTTTGTGCAAAAATCTGGTTATTTCCTTAGGACCAATTATGGAAAGGACTGGTTGCTCAAAGATTTTTGAAGCTCCACCTAATAGTTCAGAATTTCTTCAAGTAGAAAGGTATTGCCCAGAAACATGAGAGAGAGAAAGAGAGAGGAGGGAGGGAGGAAGAGGGAGAGAGGGAGGAAGGAAGGGAGGAAAGCAAAGGAGGGAAAGAAGAAAGGAAAGAGGAAGGCAGGAAGAGAAGAAAGGAAGGGAAAAGAAGGGAAAGGTAGGGAAGGAGGAAGGAAAAAAGAAAGCAGGAAGGCAGGAAGTGAAGGAAGGAAGGGAAGGGGAGAGAGGGAGGCAGGCAGGCAAAGAGGAAGGGAAGGGATGGGAAGAAGAAGGAGGAAAAAAAGAAAAGGACAAAAGAAAAGAAATAATGAGAGAAAAGAAAAAGAGAGACCCCCCACCTAAATTAGCCAGACTTTGTCCCCTGGGAAGTTCTCTTTGCTGTGATTGTTGCCCAACAAGCTCCCTAGACCCATTCTTTCTGTATCACTGCCAAACCGTCCCTGGGAAAGGCAAAGTTAGACACTCTCAAATCCCAAGGTTTAAAATGATAAAGACCCTTCGATGCAGGGGCGACAGCAGTTCAGGGCTTTTTGTTCCGCTCTCCCCTTTGTTCTGGTGACTTCTCCCATCTCAAAGGATTTTCAACAGTCCCTAGTTTTCCTAACAGAGCCTTACACTCTGCCCATCCTCATTCTCACAGACTTCTCCCATGAAAGACAAAGCAATGTTGGCACCAAGGAGGGCCCACAATAAAGGCGGACTGAGAAAGAAAGCACCCAGTGAGCCTGGCCGGCCCAGTAGAGTTAGTTGCTGCAGCAACTGAAAGTTTAACAATGAGAAGGGGAGGGGACAGCCATTTTCCTCACTGCTTCCAGTTGTCATGGTTACTGGGATTTTACAAGTAAATGAGTGAAGGGTTTTCTTTGCACTTTAGAAAAGGTGCCTTTTTTCATTTACTTGGCCTGTGTCCTTGCTCCGGGTTGGGGACCTTCCACTCTAGGTCTTACTGGAAGGAGGTAGGGGAAGGCGAGTAACCACAGGGTGCTTTCTATAAAAGTGACCTCTGACCAGTAGCTCTAAGACTCTTCTAAACCCTTCTAAAGCCAGAAAGAGAGGCCAAAGAATTAATGGAAATATCCATTCTCTGAAATGGTCCTATCTATGGGGCTGTTTCTCCGCCTAAAGTGCTGATTCTCCCAGGGCTTCTCACGCGTGGACAGTTGAGGAAGGTTTCCGCTTTGGTCAGTCCTACACAGAGACCACTAAGTATCTCCCTTCCCCTGATTCCACCTCCGTGACTTTTCAGGGCAAATACAGCTCAGTTCCCTCTTCGGACACTGTCTCTGTCTTCCTTACCCTGAACCTATGTCTGGGCCGGAGCAATGTCTTGCTGAGCATGATGGTACAACGAGAAGGTCACTAGCTTTGGGGACTGAGGGTTGAGGCACAGTTCTGCACTCACCAGAATGACTTTGGACGGGGTAGTTAATCTCTCTGACACTTATTTCCACATCTGGTGAATGCAGATTATAGTATCTTCCACATAGTATTGCTGAGAATATTAAATGAGAAAATGTATGTCATCTTTTGCTTTGTTGTAGACACTGGAAAAGTGTTAGTTCTCTTGCCCGTCGCTTCATCATCCATTCCCTCCACATGTATACACACTCTGTCACACACTCACACACACTGACACATCCACACACACTCACATACCCTCATACTCCCATATTCTCTCACACTCACACATTCTTACACCCTCACTCACACACACTGACACACACACTCTCCCACTCTCATACACCCTCATCCGCACAGTCTTACATGCTCACACTCGCACACACACACCCTCACACATTCTCTCACACACATACTCTCACACTCTCACACACTCTCACATTCACACACATACACACACTCACTCGTATTTACAACTCTCAAACATACACACACTCTCACATATACATGCTCACACACTCAGTTACACACGCTTTGCTTTCCATTTGTGACCTGAAATAAAAGATGCTGGGTGGCTGATTTGAGTCCTTACCAAGCAAGAAGGAATGTGACTGCTTGGTATAAGCAACTGCATCCATCTATCCATTCAACAAACCAACATTTACCGAGGTCTAATATGTAATATGTGCCTGACCCAAGCCATGGTGTTTTCAATCACCTCATATGCATGTGAAAGCTGGACAATAAATAAGACCAAAAAAGAATTGATGCCTTTGAATTATGGTGTGGGTGAAGAATATGAAATATACCATGGACTGCCAGAAGAATGAACAAATCTGTCTTGGAAGAAGCACAGCCAGAATTCTCCTTAGAAGTAAGGATGGCGAGACTTCATCTCACACACTTTGGACTTGTTATCAGGAGGGACCAGTCCCTGGAGAAGGACACCATGCTTGGTAAAGTAGAAGGTCAATGAAAAAAGGAAGGCCCTCAATAAGATGGACTGACACAGTGGCTGCAACAATGGGCTCAAGCTAACAACGACTGTGAGGATGGCGCGGGACCAGGTAGTGTTTCGTTCCATTGTACATAGGGTCACTATGAGTCGGAACTAACTCATCGGCACCTAACAACAACAACAATATATACCAATCACTGAAGTCATAAAAGACCATTAGGCAGTCCCCAGCCACCAGCTCACATCTCCCAGGCTGCTGAGCCCCAGCCTTGGCTCTGTTGTTGGGAACCCTGGAGACCCCAAGATACTCCCTCAGCCACCATGTGTCTGCATTTCCCAACACTTGGCAAACACAGCCCTGAAGCCCAATAACACAGCAAAGTGATTGTGTTTGGAAGGCCAGGGCAAGGATGGGCTCACAGCAAATTGCTTGCTTGCTGCGGGCCTGCTACAGGCCCAAAGCACCCATCTCTTCAGTGGTAGTAAGGTTGGTCAGACTAACACTGGTATTTTATAAACATTTGGTACAAATGCCTGTAAACCTTCACAGGCAATGAACTGCACTCACAAGACTGTCTGACTTTTTCCATTTGGGCTAAGTGGCGTGAGGTCAGCAGGCTCCATGCCTCACTTAGAGCAGTTAGCAATGAGTCCAGTAGGGAGCAGAGAATCCCACCACCTCTAGCCAATGTTGAGCTTGAGTTGTTAATCATTGATACTGCTTCTCAGCCTGACCTATCCTAATTAATCCAGCAAACAGAAAGATTGAGATTCTGGCCCCATCACTCACTAGATGCGTGACTTTGAGTTAGTCCACCTCCCCACTACTTGGTTTCTTCATCTTTAAAATAAGAATACTAATACACCAACCTCATAGGACTGGTGTGAGGATTAAATGAAATAACACATGGGAAGCACTTTTGCCATGCAAATAGTAAACCAAAAAAAAAACCAATTGCTGTTGAGTTGATTCCAACTCATGGTGACCCCACATACTCCATACGGTTTTCAGTGGCTGATTTCTCTAAACTAAATCACCAGGACTTTCTTCCAAGACATCTTTGAGTGGACTTGAACCTCCAACCTTTCAGCTAGTAGCCAAACACTTAACCTTTTGTGGGCTTAACCAGTGGGGCTCCACTGGCAAATATTCAGTGCTCATAAATAATGACTTTACTTTTATTAGGATTATTATGATTTCTGTAACGACTCTACACAAAAATCATATATATACATATAAAAAAGAACTAGAAAGAAACCCAGACAATTGAAAGGTGTCAATTTTTTTAGAGTAGTGAGATTCAATGTTTTTGACCTTCATTTCCATTTTAATATTGTTAAAGTGTTTCTGAAGGAGATTAAAATTGAAAACCCAGTATCTGGATGGAGACTGATTTACAGTAACCACATAAATAAAGTGCATAACTTAAATTCTTCTCTTCATTTGCATTTATACACAGAATTAAATTTCCTCTAAAAGAACAAAAAGAAGTACTAGAAGGTGACTTCTGAATCTACAACTAGGTCTCAGACAACAAAATCAGAAACCTATCAGTTGCCCAATCAAAAGAATTAATTCCATGATAATGAAAAGTTCATCCCTAAACTTAGAAATAATTTCACCTATTTGCCTCATCATGTCCAAATGGAGACTGGCAGGGAGCCCTGGTGGCGCAATGGTTAAGAGCTCGGCTGCTAACCAAAAGGTTGGCAGTTGAAATCCACCAGCCGCTTCTTGGAAACCCTATGGAGCAGTTCTACTCTGTCCTATAGGGCCGCTATGAGTCAGAATTGACTCGATGGTCATGGGGTGCCCCGCAGATAGTTGCCACCTAGTAAGACAGGGCTAAGGAAAAGTGAATTCTAGGATTGTGCAGGATACAGAGGATATCTGGCCTTCAGGGAGCTGGAAGTAGAGCTGAGAAGGAGAGAATAACATGAAACAGGTTGGCAACAATTAAGTTCTCAACTAAGTATATTAACTATGAACTGTACAAGCAATTGCTCTCCAGAGAAACAGAAGACAGTTCAAGATGGAGTTGTTGGGGAAAATGTACAGCTTTAGTGCTGTCTTGAAGGATGACTAGGAGCTATTATGTTTGTCTGGGAGATGAACCAAGTGTTCATATTTTACTTCCAGCTCAGCTAGCTGTTTCCACAGAGGACTGAGCACTGAAGACATGAAATAAATATTGATAAAATAACTGAATTGTCAAATTATTTCTCTAGGATTTCTGAATGAAATAGATCTGCATAGCTATTGTCTATACTTACATTTATTTGCCAATAAAGACAGGTAGTTCCTCCTAAAAACGTTGAAGGGACATAGGGAATCACCTTTAATATGTACAGAGATTTAGCATACGCCAGACACTTCTCGTGGATGACCACATTTAATCATCATTGTTGTTGTTAGTTGCCATCAAGTCGGCACAGTGTACAACAGAACAAAACGTTGTCTGGTCCTGCACCATCTTCATGAGTGTTGGTATACTGGAGTCCATTGCTGTGGCCACTGTGTATTTTGAGTGCCTTCCAACCTAGGGGGCTCATCTTCCAGCACTATATTTGACAGCGTTCTGTTGTCATCCATAAGGTTTTCACAGGTTAGTTTTCAGAAATAGATTCACCAGACCTTTCTTCCTAGTCTGTCTTGGACTGGGAGTTGCACTGAAACCTGTCCACCGTGGATGACCCTGCTGGTATTTGAAATACCAGTGGCATAGTTTCCAGTATCACAGCAACACGCAGACCACCGCAGTGCGCCAAACTGACAGACAGGTGGTGGGTAACCATCGTTGTAACTACCTCGTAGAGATGAGGGAACAGAGACAGAGAAGCTAAAAAGGAAAAAATAAGCATTATCATGAGGGCAAGGGTTAAAATTAGTTTTATCCTATAGGTCCCTATAAGGTGCTTGTATAGAAGAGAAATAAGAAATGAAGGTGGCAAAGAAATTCGGGCCGAAGTCTAGAGGCCCCTGGTTGCCAACCGGGTGAGTTTTGTATATTTTAGAAAATCATCAAGGTCACAGAGCAGGTGAACAATGCAATATTCTAAGATTTATTTACAATTTTAAGAAATAAAGTAGGCCTGAAAATTGAAGAAACGGGAGGCCCCTAACAGGAGAGTAAGGAAGTGGGCTGGCATCCCTGTCTCCATTGTCACTGCATCGGACTCTCTGCCCTTTGATCCTCACAGCAACCCCATGATGCAGGAATCCTTACTTCCAGGTGACACATTATTATATGTAATGGGGAATTTTTTTACAAGAATCACTTATAATTTTATTGAATTTTTAAAAAAGATCAGATTGTTATATATTTGCTTTGTCCCATCACAAAATCTTTTTTTTAATAGAGATAAAATTCACATAGCGTAAAGTTAACCATTTTAAAGTGAACAATTCAGTAGCATTTATTATATTCACAGTGTCGTGCAACCACCACCTCTGTCTAGTTTCAAAGCATTTCCATCACTCAAAATAAAACCCCTTACCCATTAAGCAGTTTCTCCCTGCAGTGGGGATATTTTTTAAAGTAGCAACTCAAATAATTTCAAACTGTTACCCCAAATAATGCTGGCACTGGAAACTCCCAGTGTCTGAGAAATAGTGCCTCTCAAAGCGATGATGATCTGGGCCTGAACCACCCTCTTCTTTCTCCTGCTTATTAAATTCCCCTGCCCTTAGAGTCTCGGTGTGAAGGCCCCGCCCACTGCCAGCCCTTCTCTGAACACCGGCTGTATTTGCTGCCTAGGCTGTCCCTTTTGTTCTTTTTTGAGTCTTCTCTCCCCTCTGTGTCCTGGCTCCTTATTACCTTCTTGATGGCCACTGGGAGGAAAATAAGGAGACCACCTATGTGATTGACAGGAGCTGAATAGCCACTGTGTGCTGCCCCTGTGGGAAGTAATTTATGCACACAAAGTCATGCTTACGAGGGAAGGTCCTGCCTGGAGTTAGAGAGCCTGTGTTCGAGTCCTGCTGCCGGCACAAGCTTCATGCTCCTTCGTCTTCCCAGAGGCTCACTTCTGGAATTTGGGGTGTTCTGAGGGTTCCAGGATATAACGCCTGCCAAGTTCTCAGCGCAGTGCCTGGCATAGAGCAAACATTTAACAACTGTTGGCTACTTCCATTATCAAAGGAGTCCCTGGGTGGTGCAAATGGTTAATGCACTCGGCTGCCAACTGAAAGGATGGAGGTTTGAGTTCACCCAGATGCACCTCGGAAAAAAGACCTGTCGATCTACTTCTCAAAAATCAGCCATTAAAAACCCTATGGATTCAGCCAAAGATTAGACAGGCACATAAAACAAAACAAGACTAAATGGGCACGCCAGCCCAGGGGCAAGGACGAGAAGGCAGGAGGGCACAGGAAAGCTGGTAATAGGGAACCCAAGGTCGAGAAACGAGAATGTTGACATGTTGTGGGGTTGGTAACCAGTGTCATAAAACAATATGTGTACTAACTGTTCAATGAGAAACTAGTTTGCTCTGTTAACCTTCATCTAAAGTATAATAAATTTTAAAAAAGATTTATAACCTCGGAAACTCTATGGGGCAGCTCTACTCTCTGTCCTGTAGAATGGCGGAGTCGGAACTGACTCAACAACAATGTTTTTTTTTTTCAATCTAAAATAAAATCTCTCAATTAAAAAAAAAAGAGAGAGAGAGAGAGAGAGAGACTACTGCTCCTTTTGCCAGTTCTTCACTTCGTTCTGGTACATGAAGCAAGGATGCAATGGACACTATGTTGGGTCATGGAAACAATGGTCCCTCATTAATAATGGCAGAACGTAGGGACAGAAGTTATATGTGGGCTTCTTGGAACAAAGCTGCCATACCAAACCCAGACTGTCTAGATCTGGATTTTGTGTGAAAGAGAAATAAATGTCTATATAAACTTTTTTTAAAAAACCCTATGGAGCACAGTTGTACTCTGACACACATAAGGTTGCCATGAGTTAGAACAGACTTCACGGCAACTGGTCCCATTATTGAGCTTCATTTCACGTTCTTCAAAGGAATAATCACCAGAGCCCTGTGACACATAGATACGCAGCTTGGTGCTCTGGGCTGAGCTTATAAAGAGCTGTGGAAATGGGGCCAGCAGAACCCTACAAATTTTGCCCCAGGAAATACATACTGAGGCTTTTGTTTGATTAAAAAGGGGAGAAGGTTAGCACAGTGTTCAGGGAATGATAAGAAACACAAGGAAATGGGGAGAGTGGCAGAGCTTCTGTCCCCAACAGCCCCATGACGGGCTGTGCCCCACTGGGAGTGCAGCATTGGCACCAACAGCCAAAAGAGGTGTTTCCATGAGTGACTCTGTGAAACTCTGGAGGTCAGCAGTGCCATTTCAAGGCCAGGTGACAAAAGTGTGACACCGCGTCAGGAATGGGAAAATACAGTAGTGGATTTGTGTCTGCATACCTTTAAGTCATCACCTGAAAATGCCTAAAAATAACAGAGAAACTGGAGGGTGATGAGGGCCAGGCGAGAGAAAAGCATGGAGGTCCTGTGATGGTTCAGTGAGAAAGGAACCAACCCCCAAACCTATACCCAGGATCCCTTTTGGCCCTGTAGGCTTGTGAGGCATTGGGATACAAATGTGATTGACCCACAAGACTGAGACTCAGAGAGGTAAAATGCCTTAACCAACATCCACACGGTCTTAGCTAAGACCAAGCTTCCCAGCTGAATGCGGGTCCTGGCTTTTGCATGGCAGATGCCCCAGATCCACCTGGCCGACAGCTTGAGGCAGGCCTGCTGCCCCTGAGCATCTAACTGTGAGGCTCAGCACCCCCAGTGATTGGCCTCAGATTAGGTGGGAACAATAGGGAGGGAGTATAGGTCTCAGTCCCAGGGAGTCGGCCCTCAGCACCAGCTCCAAAGACTACCTCCCCCACCTCATTAGTTAAAGAATGCCAGCTGCTGTGCACCGTAATCCAAATTGGGTTCAAGCCCCCAGCCCCAGAGCTCCATTGTAATACCATATTTCTTATTCAGCACAAGATCAGAGAACTGCTAAAACTCTTGTTGTCAACATAAAAGAAGAAAGATTTCGTTAATCCCAATGAAAACGAATTCCTCTTATTTTTTCCTGTAAAAAAAAAAAAAAAAAAATGCAGGTATCACATTTGCCTCTCATAAAAACCCAGAAAATCCCTGTTATCAGGAGATGGTTAAAACATGCAGCTTTACAAGTCAACAAAGAACAGCAATTACATATCCCTTCACCTCTTGCCTGCTTGTTTTATTATCCTGGATATTTCAACTGTTTTTTCCTGTGATGCTTTTGGATACAATTATCCCCCCAGCCTTGAAATAGATCAGAGAGGAGGCAGGGTCAAAAGGGGGAGGAGGTCCACAGGATTTAAATGAAGAGAAGAGAGCAAGGCGGAAAGAGAGTGGGCAAGAAATAAATCTGCCTGAAAAATCTGATATATTTTATGGAATTGGAGAGTTTCAGAGGCGAAGGGACCTTGAAGTTAACTGGTCAAACCTTCTTAAACACACGCACACACAGCACACATATACACACCCAGACACAAACACATACCAGGCCAGTGAGGTCCAATTGTTCTTGTTGGGTGCCTTCGAGTTGATTCTGACGCACAGCGATCCCATGTGACAGAGTAGAACTGTCCTATAGGGTTCTCTTATCTATATGAAAGAAGAGCACCAGGCCCTTCTCCCAAAGAGCTGCTGGGTGGGTTCAAACCACCAACCTTTTGGTTAGCAGCCAAGTACTTAACCATTGTGCCATCAGGGCTCCAGAGTGGTTGTGATTTGTCCAAGGAAACTGATGCTTCTAAGCCTGTCAAGTTCAAAGGAGCAGGGACTGCTATGCACTACCTCTCTGAGAAGAGCCTGGGACAGGTTTCAGCAAATGTCGCTTAGGCAGAAAGACCCTGAGAACATCTCTCCCTCTTGTCGATACTTATTGCTCCTCTGGCCTTCTCTGGAGATTTCTCCTTGAAAGCTCACTTGCAAACATCTGACAAATAACTGAATGATGTAGTGCCAGGGTCCACACACTATGGGCCATGGTTCAAATTCAGCCACTGCTTGTTTTTGTAGGGCCCAGGAAGGGTTTTTACATTTTTTAAGGATTAAAAACAATTTTAAGGCGCTATTTCATGCCACATGAAAATTATATGAAATACAAATGTCAGTGTCCATAAAGTTTTGTTGGAACATAGCCATGCCTATTCATTGACGTATGGCTGATGGCAACAGAGGAGCCCTGGTGGCACAGTGTTAAGAGCTCAGGCTGCTAACTAAAGGGTTGGCAGTTCAAATCCACCAGCTGCTCCTTGGAAACATTATGGGGCAGTTCTACTCTGTCCGATAGGGTCGCTGTGAGAAGGAATCGACTTGACGGCAATGGGTTTGGTTTTTGGTTTATGGCAACGGAGACCAAATGGTCCACAAAGCCAAAATAGTTACTGTCTGGCCCTTTACAGATAAAATTTTGCCAACCCCTAGTGTAGTACAAAGGCATCTTTGAGACTGTGGGTTTGTACCTCTACAAGGTCCTTGACTTAGCTGACATGAAATTTGGAACCACCACTGGGGGCTGTGTGACCTTTATGTGTCTCTATGCTTTGATTCCCTCATCTGTGAAATGGAGATTTTTGAAATAGGATAATTGGAACCCAGGTGTCAGCTGAGGTCACCCTGTCCTCTGAGATTTAAATAAATTTAGTTCAAGCACACCCATAAATTCTGCAAAGTCCCAAGTCGTTCCTGACATTCCCAGAGCCTTACATTCTCCCGGACACTTTTGACTCCAGATCCCAGCGCTTCACAAACTTTGACCCCACTCATCTCCTCCTTCTTCAGCTGGTCATTCTGCTCTGTAGCAACCCAGACTTTGCAACTCAGCCAAAACACCAGAAGGCATTCTGTGTGAAGCAGGTTTTGACGATGGTTTGGGCCCTGAAACACAAAACAACTTAAACTGGGTGTTCAGTTTCACTTGTTTTTACAGTCTCATGGCTGGCTTGCCACCAGAAATTTCCGACTGGCCACCTTTCCTGTAGGTTCCAGCCTTCTGCCATGTCTCTCAGCACCCACCCTCCATAAGCACCCTATACCTTCTCAGGATTCTCCACACATCTGCCTGCTTCTATGTTTGTTTTCTGGATCCTTTCATCCTCAGGATCCCCCTATAAATACAGTTTTCACCTCTACATTCCACTTGACAATCTACATTTCCACACTAAGGTCCACATTTCCACGGCCATAGACTCCATGTTTTTACTAAACAAAAGGTACCTTACTCTGCCTCACTCTTTAGCAACAGAGAAGAACTCTCAGAGCTTTGGTCCTCCTTTCTCCACACCCCAGCAGCTTCTAAGTGTGGGTTCTGTGTCCCACTGATATGAATTACACCACCACCTCTCCCTTAGAAGGCAGAAGCACCAGCACTAAGTTTGAGACAAACTTATTTTTTCTCTCCATTAAAATATATGAAGTACGTATCACAGCACTTGATGCACCAAAAGCATCAATAAATGCTAGTTTCCTTTCCATGACTTCCTCCAAAAAAACTACCGACAAAATACTAAATTGTGTAACTATATACAGTGTATGCAGATTTCGAGCATATGATTTCACACAATGAAATTCTTCATCTGGGATATGTGTCAGGGTGGGGTGGGAGAGGGGTTGGATTGGGGGCCACCTAGAGTCAGGTGGTCAAAGTAACAGGTTTATGTTTCTCTACTTTTAAAAGTACCAGAGGCTAAATGAAAGTTATCATATGATACCTCCTTGGGGATTTCCACATTATTTTGTTTTCCAGATAAAGATTAAAACTTTGAATAAGAAAAGGCTAAGATTTTGCATCTATTGTATCTATTGCTAAGTAACAGATTAATCCAAAATTTAGAATTAAAACAACAAACATTTATTATCTCACACAGCTTTCTGAGGGTCAGGAATTCAGAAAGACTTAGTTGGGTGGTTCTGGCTCAGGGTATCTCATGAGGTTTCAGTCAAGATGTTGGTCAGGGCTTCAGTCATCTGAAGACTTGACTGGGGTTAGAGGATTTGCCTCCAAGATGACTCATTCACATGGTGGTTGGCAGGAGGCCTCAGTTCCTCACCACAAAGGCCTCTCCAGAGGGTTGTCCATGGCATGGCTTCACCAGAGTGACTGATTCCAGAGAAAGGGACAGACGAAAGTCTCAGCCTCTTATAACCTAATCTTAGAAGTGACATACCATCACTTCTGCTGAATTCTATTGGTTACACAGACCAACCCTGGTATAATATAGAGGAGATTATACAAGGTTTTGCAAGACAGACAAATAATCAGCTTTGTGACCCTCAAGCCTCCTCTGTGTCTTTCTAATTCATTCCCCTTTCTTATGAAAGCTAGTTTGTGGGGTGCTAGGGAAACAATCCCTTAAGTGTGTGTCAGCTTGTCATACTGTCGTACTGTGGGGGCTTGCGTGTTGCTGTGATGCTGGAAGCTATGTCACTGGTATTCATATACCAGCAGGATCACCCACGGCAGACAGGTTTCAGCTGAGCTTCCAGACTAAGACAGACTAGGAAGCAGGACCCAGTAGTCTACTTGTGAAAAATTTAGCCAGTGAAAACCTTATGAATAGCAGCAGAACATTGTTTGATATAGTGCCAGAAGATGAACCCCTCAGGTTGGAAGGCACTCAAAAGATGACTAGGGAAGAGAAGCCTCCTCAAAGTAGAGTCAACCTTAGTGACGTGGGTGGAGTCAAGGTTTCAGGGCCTTCATTTGCTGATGATGGCACGACTCAAAATGAGAAAAAACAGCTATAAACATCCATTAATAATTGGAAAGTGGACTGTACAAAGTATGAATCTAGGAAAATTAGAAGTAGTCAGAAATGAAATGGAGCTCATAAACATTGATATCCTAGGCATTAGTGAGCTGAAATGAACTGGTTTTGGCCATTTTGAATTGGAGAATCTCATACGGTCTACTACTCCGGGAATGACAACCTGAAGAGGAATGGTATTGCATTCATTGTCAAAAAGAACATTTCAAGATCTATCCCGAAGTACAATGCTATCAGTGATAGGATAAATCCATACACCTACAAGGAAAGCCAGTTAATACGATTCTTACTCCAATTTACGCACCAACTACTAAGGCCAAAGATGAAGAAATTGAAGACTTTTACCAACTTCTGCAGTCTAAAATTGATTGAACACGCAACCTGGATGCATTGATAATTACTGGAGATTGGAATGCGAAAGTTGGAAACAAAGAAGGATCAGTAGTTGGAAAATATGGCCTTGGTGATAGAAACGATGCTGGAGATCACGTGATAGAATTTTGCAAGACCAGCGACGTCTTCATTGCAAATACCTTTTTTCACCAACATAAACAGAGACTGTACACGTTGACCTTACCAGATGGAATACACAGGAATCCAATCAACTACATCTGTAGGAAGAGACGATGGAAAAGTTCAATATCATCAGTCAGAACAAGGCCAGGGGCCAACTGTGGAACAGATCATCAATTGCTCATATGCAAGTTCAAGTTGAAATTGAATAAAATTAGAACAAGTCCATGATAGCCAAAGTACAACCTTGAGTATATCCCACCTGAATTTAAAGACCATCTCAAGAATAGATTTGATGCGTTGAACACTAATGACCGAAGACCAGATGAGTTGTGGAATGACATCAAAGACATCATACATGAAGAAAGCAAGAGGTCACTAAAAAGACAGGAAAGAAAGGAAAGACAAAAATGGATGTAAAAGAGACTCTGACACTTGCTCTTGAACGTTGAGTAGCTAAAACAAAAGGAAGAATGATGAAGTAAAAGAGTTGAACAGAAGATTTCAAAGGGCAGCTCAAGAAGACAAAGTAAAGCATTATAATGACATGTGCAAAGACCTGGAGATGGAAAATCAAAAGGAAAGAACACTCTCAGCATTTCTCAAGGTGAAAGCACTAAAGAAAAAATTCAAGCAATACTGAAGGATTCTTTGGGGAAATAAGAGGGACCAGTCCCTGGAGAAGGACATCATGCTTAGTAAAGTAGACAGTCAGTGAAAAAGAGGAAGACCCTCAATGAGATGGATTGACACAGTGGCTGCAACAATGGGCTCAAGCATAACAATGATTATGAAGCTGGCACAGGACCGGGCAGTGTTTCATTCTGCTGTACGTAAGGTTGCTATGAGTCGGAACCAACTCGATGGCACCTAACAACATAACAACAGGGAAACAATCAACAATGTTCTCTACACTGCACTACACAAAATTAGTTTCTAAAACACCTAAATCAACTGTAACCTGTCTTTTGCTGGCTCCTTTTCTCCAAGTGCTAATACAGAGGCAGTACTCTGAAAATCTGTCCCTAAATAATTCTGAGAGTCTCCAGGGAGCTGCTCATGTGAACTTATAGACAAGTCCAGTGATTTACCAGTGGCACCTGCAACTTACTCCTGCTGGATTCCGGGCATTTGCCAGCCACTGCTGCCAGTTCTGCCAAGTAATTCTGTGCCTGCCAGGCATGTCCACCTCCCATTGTTCATGCTCAGTGGTCAGTTCCAAAGTGGGGAGAATGTTTTCTGTCCCATTGGATGAATAGCAAAGCTATGCTGTCTGTCCTGAAATCTGTCCCTCTATGTGTCATTGAGATTTTAAAGTAAAATAGCTTTCATATTTTATTTGGCACAACCCTCCTCCCCCTCCCCAACTCAGGTCCTACATTACCATAGAACACAGACATAGTCCTAGCAGGTCTAGGTCAGGAAACAAATGAAGAGTCAAACTCTGTATTTATCTCCCCTTCAATAACCAAGTTTCTGCTTCTAATCAAGTTTGTCATTTCTGACTCTCTCTTTAAAGTAAGTTCCCTCTTGCAAATACATTGCTAATGGACCTGCCTCACCAGTTTGTCAAACATACTAGGCATTTGTGGACCCCAGTAGTCCAGCTTAATCTTGAGTCATAGCCCCCAACTTGACATTCAAACTAGAATCTCCTTAGAAGCAAGGATGGCAAGACTTTGGTTTGCTTACTTTGAACACATCATCAGGAGAAATCAATAGCTAGAAAAGGACACCATGTTTGGTAAAGTAGAGGGTCAGCAAAAGCGAGGGAAACTCTCAGTTGGATAGATTGACACAATAGCCTCAACAATGAGCTTAAACTGGTGCAGCTCACACAGAGCACGCGAGGGATACAGTCAGAGAAACTTCTTGGGCATAACCAAGCACCTCAAGGGATGAAGTTCCTAGGCTCAAAGGCAAAGGACCATAGACTTGGGGGATATCTACAGCAATTGGTACAACATAGTTCATAAAGACAATGTTCTGCATCCTACTCTGGTGAGTAGTGTCTGGGGTCTTAAAAGCTTGCTAGTGGGTACAACTAAGAGACAACTTTGGTCTCTTCCCATCCAAAGCAAAGGAGAATGAAGAAAACTAAAGACTCAAGGGAGCAATTAGTCCAAAGGACTAATGGATTACATGGACCACAGCCTACACAATTCTGAGACCAGAAGAACTAGATGGTGCCCAGCTACCACTACTGACCACTCTGACCGGGATTACAACAGAGGGTCCTGGACAAAGTGGGAGAAAAATGTAGAACAAAAAATCAAATTCACAAAAAAGACCAGACTTACTGGTCTGTCAGAGACTGGAGGAACCCCTGAGACTATGGCCCTAAGACACCCTTCTGATCTGGAACTGAAGTCATTCTGAGAGACCACCTCCCAGTCAAACAACAGATAACCCCATAAAATAAACAATAACACCCGAGAGGAACATACTCCTTAGAACAATCAATTACATGAGATCAAAAGGGCAATATCTACACAAAAGCAAAGATGAGAAGGCAGGAAGGGGTAGAAAATCAGGGCAAAAAGAAACAGAGAAACCAGGGCAGAAATGGGGAGAGTGTAGACACATTGTGGAGAATGAAACCAAGGTCATAAAACACTTTCTGTACAAAATGTTGAATGGTAAACTAATTCGCTCTATAAACTTTCACCTAATACACAATTAAAAAAAAAAAAAAAGGGCTTAAACATATCAACGATCATGAAGATGGCGCAGGACTGGGCAATGCTTTGTTCAAGGCTGCCTGCCATGAATCAGAGCCAACTCAACAGCAACTAACAATAACAATCTCTACACACTTCTCCCTTTACAATCTATGATGCAGCCATACTGGAGCACCATCCCCCTATCTGCCACCTTGTCCCAAATCCCTGAATTTCTCACGTGCTGCTCTCTTTACTAAAACTCTCTTTTGCTGCCAAGCCCCTTCACCTTGTGAATGCCTACGCGTCGATGAAGACTCCACTCTGCATCTGCAAAGACTGACATGTGAAAGCGATCTGCAGTGCTTGCAAAATTCTATTCAGTGGTTCTCAAAGTATGGTTCAAGGTGGAAGCTATCAGGCTGCCAAGAATTGAGGGGGGAAAAAGTACCACCCCTGGGTCTATTCTAGAGCAGGCTTCATAGGCGTTTCCCTGGACAGACCATATCACCAGGGCAAAAGGCTTCTTACACACCCACTGCACCAACAGTAGCTAGCATCTGCCTACTGCAGACAAAAGGCTGTCCTCTCTGGGAACCCTCCAGGCCCTTCCACTGCCTGAGCCGCCCAGCTCACACATCCACTCCTGGGGCCGCCAGGCAATATCTCCCTTGGCTCCGTCCACAGAATCAACTTTGGATTGTCTCTCAAATGAATTGGGGGTTTTGTTCCTTCCAACCTGTGTTGAAATTTACAAGCCTGAAACGAAGGCACTCACTGTGCCCTGGTTTTGGCTCTGCCCAGGACACTAATTACCCAACAACAGCAGCAGTCCATTTCCCTGGAAGCGCACGTGGGAGAAAGTGGCCAACTCTGATTAAGGAGCCCCATGGGAGGGCACTGAGAATGAGCTTTTCTTTTTCTTTCTAAAATTGCCTTTGTCCCTATCACCAATGGCTTCCCGCCCCTCAGTGGTGCTAGGGGTTTATAGATAGGAATGAGAAGGTGACCTCATGTGCCTACCACATGAAAGGCTGTACAATGTTCTCTTTCTGCGTGAGCACTGCTCCCACAACATCCTTGCAAAGTAAGCTTTATGATCTCCATCTTTCAGAAAGACCAAGTTTCAAAAGCCCAGAGCCACAAAATCAGAGAAGCTAAGCTGGTTTATGTTCTGTTCTTATCCATAATGTTTTCAGTCTTAGAAGAAATACAACCAGACTGCTCCTTAGGAGCAAGGATGAAGACTTCATCTTGCTTACTTTGGGTATGTCACCAGGAAAGACCAATTGCTAGAAAAGAACATCATGTCTGGTAAAGTAGAGGGCCAGTGAAAACAAGGACAACCCTCAATGAGCTGGGTTGATACAATAGCCTCAACAATGGGCTCAGACATATCAAAGAACGTGGAGATGTCACAGGACTGAGCAACATTTCATTCTATTATACATAGGTTGCCATGAGTCAGAGCCGACTTGACAGCAATTAACAACAACAACAAGCTGGGTTACGACCCAATTCTGGCTCAAAAACCATGGCCCATGCTTCCAGAATACAGTAGAAAGTGTGGTTCCTCCCAAATCCTAGAATCATAGCATTTGATAGCTGGAAAGGACCTTTCTAGATATCGTCTTGTCCAACTGAGGCCCAAAACAGCAAGGGGACTTGCCCAAGACCACAACACATGTCTCACCAGTTGACTGCCCCAGGCTTAGAATCCACATCTTAGACTTTGAGGCCAGTGCTGTTTCCTGTCTATTTGCTCACCTGTCATTGTCCTGGGCTTCTCAGGGGCCTCTCTTATCACTGACTGTTGACCAGACTGGTCTATACTGAAACGCAGATTAATGAATTCTGAGGGGCACCCGGAGACCTTGAACCATGCATGCCAAATGTAGTGGGGTGGCTAGCAACTCAGTGAACGTGGCCAAAAACAAATATCAATTTTCCAGCTGCATAAGGAAGAATCTGTAGATAAGTTTCAGCTGGGGACATTTGCAAGATAGTAGATATAAACAGAACAACTTTAGAGTAACTTCGGGCGATCCTAACATATGCCTACTGAATACAAGGCACTTAGCAATGTGCTGCTGGAGCTAAGAACACTTGTGCGTCCAAGGCCTTGTAGCAGTATGGTGAGGTACCTGCCTGCATCCTCACCTTTAGCCCAGAAGTGTGGTGAGTTAGGGTCTGACACAACCAAGAGCCTTGTGATTGGAGTGGAACTCCCTGGGTGGGAAGATCAAAATTACAGCACGGTAAACGAGGACTAGCCCTCTTCTGCAAGTCTGAAGGAAACCAGGCGGAACCAGATGAAAATTAGGCAGCAAGCCAAATCAACTCTACTTTGCCTGTGCAATCCCTTCCTCTTACGTTTTCATGGGAATAAGTATCCTAGGTTAGCAGATTCGCCACAGGCAGATACTCCTCTGTAAATGACGAACAGTAAGGAGGTAGGCAAGATAGCTGCAAGTGGAGAAGGGTGACCGTTTCCAAGACAGGTGACACAAAATTATATCCCTACATACAAGGAAACGTTGAGGTCAGACTTTATTGAAATCTCCAACAGAATAAAATATGGGGTAAGTCATCCTAAACAGACTTTTTCATCCCTTAAAGGCAAGAAAAGTGACAAAGGTCTTCAACTGTACTAAGAAACACTGAGTTTCATGATCGCACGAGTGACAAAATTTAAATCAGTTTGATTTGGTTAAACTGTAGAGCGCTGTGGTAAAAAGCTCAGGCCATGTCAGACGACTTGGGTTTAAATTTTGATTTAAGCACTTCTAAGATAAATGCTTTCAGGTCAGGGCATCAAGTGCTCTGTGATTCAGCCTCATCCACCTGCATAGAAGACACAGCCTTGGTGTTACCTCATGTTGTTGCTGACAGTGGTCGTTGTTGTTCGTTGCCATGGAGTCAGCTCCAACTCATAGGGACCCCGTGTACAACAGGATGAAATGCTGCCCGGTCCTGCGCCATCTTCACGATCGTAGTAGGCACTATGTATTCTGAGCGCCTTCCAACCTAGGAGGCTCATTTTCCAGCACTACATCAGACAATGTTCTGTTGTGATCCATAGGGTTCTCACTGGCTAATTTTCAGAAGTAGATCACCAGGCCTTTCTTCCTAGTCTGTTTTAGTCTGGAAGCTGCACTGCAACCTGTCTACCATGGGTGACCCTGCTGGTATTAGAAATACCAGTCACATAGCTTCCAGCATCATAACAACATATAAGCCACCACAGTACAACAAACTGAAAAACGGGGGGTGGAGAATGAGGTATCAGAAACATTTGTTATGAGTTCGCTGCACTATGGTCACTATGCCAAACACTCTCCATGCATTATCTTCTTCAAGCCTCACAGCAACTTTCCAACTCTATGAGGTAGTTACTTCTATCTCACACATACACACACACACATACACACACACATCCTGTACAAATAAGAAAGTGGAGATATATAGAGGTTAGAAGACATGCCCACCATCTCATAACTGGTAAACAGGAGAGCTGGGATTTGAACCCCGGCAGTCTACACTAAATACTGTCTCTTACCACCACACTGCCATAAATGTTTAGCCCAGTGCCTGGCACCTAGCAAGCCCTCAGTAGCCTTCAGTTCAGCATTCTCTGATAGACCTTGTGTGATGGTTAATGTTACGTGTTAACTTGGCTAGGCCATGATTCTCAGTATTATGTAATTATCCTCCATATTGTGATCTGATATAATTATCTTCCATTTTGTGGTCTCCCATAAGTAATATAACATAATCACCTCCATGATGTGATTTGATGTGATCAGCCAATCAGTTGTAAGGAGAATTTCCTTGGGGGTGTGGCCTGCAAACAATAAATACATGGACATTCTGGCAAAGTTCGCTTGCTCTGGATCCTGTTTTCGGCTCATCATCATCTGACCTCCAATTCTTGGGACTTGAGCCAGCAGCTTGTCATCTGACCTGCCAATTTTGGGATTCACCAGCTCGGCAGCCCTGTGAGCCAGGAGTTAATTCCGGATTCGTCAGCCCCTGCAGCCTCATGAGTCAGGAGAAGCCTCCAGTCAACACCTGACCCACAGACTTTGGGACTTGCCAGTCTCCACAACCGCATGAGCCATTTCCATTAGATAAATCTTTTCTCTCTCTCTGTCTTATATATATATTTATATCACTTCACTAGTTTTGATTCTCTAGAGAACGCTAAGACACCTGAAATGTTGAACTCACTACCAAGCAAGGACTTTCTGCAAATTTGGCTGGGCCATGGGGACCATTGCTGCCAGAGATTATTGGACTCCTTACATGACATTGTAGGGCCTCACTCAGGAATAGGATTTGGAGTCATTTGTCTTCATACAAAGCCTCTGAAGCAGGGTAGACACAGCACAGAGAATTGCAGGGGATCATCCAGAGCTACAAAGCATTTGCTTTGAATTTCCAGCTTTGGCTTCCAACTTTCATCTTAAAAATCAAGTGAGATTCAAGCTAAAGCATTGATCCCATGTGTTCCTAAGAGAGTGACATGTCCTGTGATGCTCGAACTGACAAACAAGTGACCCCCTGGCAAGGCACCAGCTGGGCTCCCCACAGATGCTCCCTTCTTTACAATTCGTGAGATTTCAGCTGGTAGAAATGCCTTAGATGGGTATATGCCATGGTCCAAGAGTTTTGTACCCCTGGGTAGCCCAGGATGTTTCAAGCAATGACTTAGACCTGGCGTGGAGAGGCGGGCCATGCGTGCACACCCCAGCTGCTGTTTCTCACCGCACACTACCACCTACACAGGCTTACACAATAAGCATGTGTCACCAGGAGGCTCAGGTGCCTGCCAGCATTGTTTATTGACCTGTGTTATAAATGCCCATGGGAACCTCACTTTCCTGCCAGCCAGCTAGGCCCTGGCTCCTATTCTTCTTGACTTTCCTACTAAATGTCATAGCAGGGCTTTACAAGCAGAATTTCTAAACCCACAAGACTGCAGAAGTATGCCAGCTTGGCAATTTTCACCTTCCCTCAACTCATCTTTTATCGACAGTGCTCCTTATGCAGTGTGCACCAATAATAGAGAATAATACAGAGACACCGGATGGCCATTATAATTTCTACTATACTTACTGCTATGGATTTAATTGTGGCCCCCAAAAATGTATGTCAACTTGGCTAGCCCGTGATTCCCAGTATTGTGTGGTTGTCCTCCATTTTGTAATCTGATGTGATTATCCTATGTGTTGTAAATCTTGCCTCTATGATGTTAATGAGGCAGGATTAGAGGCAGTAATGTTAATGAGGCAGAACTCAAACTACAGAATTAGGTTGTATCTTGAGTCAATCTTTTCTGAGATATAAAAGAGAGAAGCAAGCAGAGAGGAGAGGGATCTCATGCCACCAGGAAAAAAGCACCCAGAGCAAAGTGCATCCTTTGGACTCAGGGTCCCTGTGCTGAGAAGTTCCTAGACCAGGGAAGATTAATGACAAGGACCTTCCCCCAGAACCAACAAAGAGAGAAAGCCTTCCCCAGGAGCTGGTGTCATGAATTCAGACTTCTAGCCTCCTAGACTGTGAAAAAATAAATTTCTGTTTGTTAAAGCCATCCACTTGTGGCATTTCTGTTATAGCAGCACTAGAGAACTAAGACAGGTGCCTACCCTGGATCTTGGAATTATGATCCTTTGCTCAGAACCATCTGTACAGAGTAAGAAGAAACTTTTACCTGTGAACATCTGAGAGGTAGCCAGGCTTCAGGAGGGAAGCCACAAGAGGATGTGACCGAAGGGAAGGGCCCATCTAAGGTCTTCCACATGGAGGGACAGTGGTAGAATTCTCAACTTCCATGTGGGAGAGCCGGGTTCAATTCCTGGCCAATGTACCTCATGCACAGCCACCACCCCTCTATCAGGGGATGCTTGCATGTTGCTATGATGCTGAACAGGTTTCAGTGGAGCTTCCAGACTAAGACTGGGAAGAAAGGCCTGAGGATCTCCTTCTGAAAATCATCCAATGAAAATCCTATGGATCACAATGGTGTGATCCCATTGTGCATGGGATCGCCATGAGTCGGGGGCCTACTGGACAGCAGCTCACAACCACAACAAGGTCTTCCACATACAAAGACCCTTCAAGATAGAGAGAATCAATTTAGTCTCGAAGAAACCATAACTCTCCTCATAAATGATTAGAGCAGGCATTTTGCTTTATTCTCCATGAGAAGTCTAAGCAGCAAGGAAAAATCATACTGAGCTTTGACCAGGGTCCTGCACCGTGCTGACCACTTTACATTTATTATTTTACTTAATCTTCACACAGGCCTGGGCCATAGGTTCAAAGCTTGGAATTGATCTGCAACCCATCATAACTTTTCCCATTTAAACCAATGCTAAATAGATTTCTGGCTCACACTTTTGTATAGAACTTAAGATTTTTCAGGAATAGATAGCTGAAGTTTAAGGGCGATGTCTATACATTAAGTGAAAAAAAATATAAATATTCCCAGTATTAACTTTATTTTGTTTCCTTGAAAAGCATGCATGTAGCTGAACAAATAGGAAAGAGCACACACCCAGAGATGTTAGCATGAGTTGTATCTGGATGACTGGATTATAAGTGGTTTTGATTTTCTTCCTTTGTGTTTTCTGTATTTTCTACCAAAAAAAAAAAAAAATTGTAACCTGAAAAAGGAAAAGGATTACGTTTATTTTATGAGTTTCCACAGACCAGAGCTAGGACTGGTGTGTGGAGCTTGCAGGGGGTAGATGTTCGGTTAATGTGAGACAGAACTTTCTACCAACAGAAACAACAAAATGGACTGATAGGGAAGAACTGATCAAACAGAGAATGGCATGCACATACTGGGGTTATTTTAGAAGGAATCCACCCTGAGGGGAAGCCCAGTGGGGATTTTAGCTGCCAGAGCCTTTCTTTAAAATCTTAGAAGCCTGATTTAAAAGAGATTTTGAAAGGTAAACCTGTGCTTCTGCAGTTGAGGTTTGGTAATGGTGATGGTGATGTTGGAAGGAAGGAGCAGGGAGGGGGCTTGAGATGAGGAAGTGGGAAGAGAAAGGAGGGAGTGAGGGGTAGAGGCAGGGATTCCTCACCAGCCCCCCTAGGTCAACTCCAATGAACCACTGTTGTTGTTATAGCTGCCGTCTAGTCAACTCCGACTCATGGTGACCATATGTACCACAGAACAAAATGCTGCCCAGTCCTGCATCGTCCTCACAATTGCCAGCATGTTCGAGTCGATCACTGAAGGTACTGTGCCAATCCATCTCACCAAGAGTTTCCGTTGTCCTCGCTGGTCCTCTGCTTCACCAAACATGATGTCCTTCTCCAGCGACTGATCCTCCCTGATGACTTGTCCAAAGCTAACAAGTTAGACAATGTTCTGTTGTGATCCATAAGGTTTTCAGAGGCTAACTGTTGGAAGTGGATCACCAGGCCTTTCTTCCTAGTCTGTCTTAGTCTGAAAGCTCCACTGAAATCTGTCCACCATGGGTGACCCTGCTAGTATTTGAAATACAGGTGATATAGCTTCCGGGATCATAGCAACATGCAAGCCGCCATAGTACGACAAACCGACAGATGGGTGGTAGAATGAACTCCTTGTGCTCCAGAAAGCCCCGCTGGAAAGCCCGAGAGTCTAGACCAGTGGTAAATGCTTGGTGACCCTTCTTTGTTTCTTTTTGATGCGGATTTCCGTGTCAGGATGCTGACCGTCTTTTCTTAAGAAGGCCTCCCCATTAGTCGGGAGGTATCCTTCCTATGAAAGTCAATGATTCTGGATGAATTTGTATGTGCATAAATTCTTTGTTCATAACTGATTTGGTAAAGTAATACATGCTAGCTAGAAAGTTCATAGAAAACCAGAAAAGAAATTTAAAATAACCTTTAATCTGTTGTTATTAGTGCCGTGGAGTCGGTTCCAATTCATAGCAACCCTATTTACAACAGAATGAAACATGGCCCAGTAGCCATTGTTAACATATTTGGTGTATTTCCTTCCACCCATTTTAGCAGTCACGTAGTTTTTATAAATAGTACATTCACCTTTTTTTCTTTTTTTTTCTTTTCTCACATAATATTATATTGTGAACATTTGTCATGTCTGTAAATATTTTTCAAAGAGATAATATTTCCTCGTAGTTTAAATAAGCATGTGCTTGATTTCTTAGAAACATGTTTTTCACTATGTTTAGGAAGCATTTTAATTTTTTTCTTCTATTGAATTATCTTTAAATATAATTTGCCCACTTTTAGAAGTTTGTATTCTTCTTTACTGTGGTCTTTGTCGTTTTGGTTGCAAGTATATTTTCAGCCTGTTGATAGTTTTAATTTGGTTTTGATTTTTAGACTTGCAGCCTTTAATTTTCGTGCATTACATCTATGAACATTTGCATTTATGATGACTTTTTCTATTTCTTTTAAGAAGCCCTAGTGGTGCAGTGGTTAACAGCCTGGCTATTAACCAAAAAAAGTTGTCAGTTCAAATCCACCAGTCCCTCCTTGGAAACCCTATGGGGCAGTTCTACTCTGTCCTATAGGGTTTCTATGAGTCAGAATCGACTTGTCGGTAGCGGGTTTTTTTAATTGTTCTACTTCTTTTATGTTTTCCAAGTCCTTCCCCATTCCTGAAGAGTAAAATATTTACTTCTCTTTCCTTTCAGTCTTATGACTTCATTTTTTACCTTTAACTGTTTTTCATTACAATATTTGGTGTTATTATTACTTCTTCTAATCACAAAAGCACTGCTTTCTCAATGTAGAAAATTCGAAAAATCAAGAGAAGTACAAACACCATAGAAGTCTCTATAACCCTACAATACAGGGATGGCCATTGCTAACGTTTTCCTGTAGTATTTGTAATTTTATGTATTTTTAATAAAATTGAGTTCATATTATACATATAGTTTGTATCATCCTTTTTTTAACATTATATCATAATATTTTGCCATGTCAATAAAGTCATCAAAAATTTTGTTTATTGACTGCATAATATTTCATCATGGGACTATAAAATATTTAACAAATTCCCAATTACTGGACCTACCTTATTACAAATACAACTGAAGTAAGAATACAGGTATTTGCATGTGAATCGTTTCTCCATATCTGATAATTTCCTTGGGATAGATGCCAAGACATGGAATTTGGAGGTCAAAGAATCTGAACTTTTTAGAGGTTTTTAATAAATATCACTCTCCAGAAGAACGGAATCTTTGCACATCCCTACTAAAGTCTGTGAAGGGCCTTCCTCACCATACTCTCCCAAAACCAAGTGGTTTTTAAAACATCTTTTCCAATACAGTAGGAAAAAAAAAGTGACATTTCATTTTAATTTGCATTTACTTGATTACTAATGCAGCAGAATATTTTTGCATTTAAATCTTGGCTCCATCTGGAATTTATTTTGGAGTTTGAAGTAAGGAGAAGCTCTGACTTGATTTTCCCCCAAAGAGGAAACATGGTTTATGGAAAAACTCCATCCATCCCCCATTTTGTGATGTCCTCTTTTTTATATACTAAGATCTTATGTAGACTCGACTTTAAGGACTAAGCACTCTGTCACTGATGAGTCTGTGAAATCCTGCTGCTGTATGCTTTCAGTTTGATTATTTTAGCCTAATACCTATTATATATCTAATTGTCACTCTTCTTTTACTCCTGTCTCTCCCCCTGCTTAAAAAAGAAAAAAATTACATTGGGAATTTCAATCGAGATTTTATGAAGCTTGTAAATTAACTTGAGACAAATTAACATCTTTGTGTTTATTAAGTCATACAGAATGATACCTCCCCCACGCATTTGAATATACCTCTCAATAAAATTTGGGAGTTTTCATCATAAAGGCTTCAGGCATTTCTTGGTAGTATCTTTCCTAGGTACTATGTGATTCTTTTGTTACTAGTTTAATTGACTCGACAGCAACCGGTTTGGTTTTTTTGATTTTTTCTACTGTTTGACCTGCACTTTTGTTATTCTTTTACCTGTTTTCTTGAGACGGTTACTTCATCCATTGATTTTTATTTTTCGTTTTAAAAAATGAAGTCATTTTTTGCTATCACATTGCCTTTAAGTACAACTTTAGGTATATTTCATACATGTTTGATATAGAGTATACTCTTTATTATCTCCTAAATAAACAAGAGAATGGGTTTGAGTTTTGGAAGGTTGAGTTTCATTGTGGTTTTATTTCTTAAGTAATTGGATAGAGTTTTCCATTAATTTTTAGTATTAGTTCCCATTTTTATAGCATTAGAGTTAGATGATATGGCCTATACGTCTCTACAATAAATTTGTAATTTATTGACATTATTTATATATTATTATGTATCTTTTAATAGCTTCAACTGTCAAAGGTTGATAAAGATTGTTAAAAATATTACACTTCTCCTTGTATTTTAAACAACATTTGACTGATATACATTTTATGTTAGGCTATTGAGTGCTGAAGGGAATAGTGGTCATTAAGCATCAGGCTCTGGGTTCACATTACTATTTTGTCCCTGACTAGCTGTGAGATTTTCTAATCCTCAGTTTGCTTTCCTCTGAATGGGGAAAATAACAATAACACATATCTCAAATAACAATAACATGTATCTCAGTGTACTTTTAAGAAATAATCCATGCCAAGTGCTTAGAATAGTAACTGGGACGTTATTGTCTTAGGCTGGGTTCTCTAGAGAAACAAAAATCAGTAAAGCGTATAAATATATATAGAAAAAGATTTTTATCAAGAAAATGGCTCATGTAGTTGTAGAGACTGGAATGTCCCAAGTTGGTGGGTCAGGTTAGAGGCTTCTCCTGATTCCATGTAGCTGCAGGGGCTGGCAAACCCAAGATCGGCAGGTCAGTGAGCAGGGCTTTTGCTCACAGGCTGCCAAGATTGATGAATCCCAAGATCAGCAGGCAAGACCGAAGGTAAGCTGCTAGCTCAAGTCCCAAGAACGGGAGGTCAGGTGAACAAGAGCCAGCTGTGGGATCAAACACACCCAAGGAAACTCCCTTTCAATTGATTAGCTACTCACAGCAGATCCCATCAGGGAGGTGATCACATTACATCAAATCTCATCATGGAAGTGATCACAACATCATTTGACTGCCAAACCACTGAGAATTATGGCCCAATCAAGTTGACACACAACCTTAACCACCACAATTGTACACACTCAAAAGTACATAAAATGCACTGTTTATCAATATAAAATGATTCCCTCTTTGCCAGTTAATGATTTTTTGCCTCAGAGACTACTGTTTTAAAGTAACATTGTTAACCCTGCTTTCTTTGAAACTGTTTGCCTATTCAGTCTTAGTTCATTATTTTATTTTCAATCTTGTGGTGTTTTATTTTAAATGTGTTCCTTGTTATCAGCATATAATTAGCTGGTTTTTCAATACAATTTAAAAGCCTTAGTAGAAGAGTTTAAATCATTTATAGTTATTGTCTTGACTAATACATCGTCTCATACCTATTGTACTTTTTTATACATTTTGGTTGGAAGACTTTCCTGCTATACCTATTTTTTGTCATTTGCTTTTATGGACTATATTTTGCTTTTTTAATCTATTTTAGGATTGTGAACTTTATATTCATCATTTTAAAATTTCAACTAGTGGCTGACTTTAAGTTTTATGAAGAAAATTTTCACCTGTATTAATTTAATTACCAAAGTTTATACTTTCCCTGAGTAACATGAGAATTTCCTCAGGCTCTTTCCCTCTCCAATGTTTTATTAGCATAGTTGAGGTTTGCAAACCATTAATAATGATGAGTAGTGGACAGGATTAAATTTCTTTAAACTCCACAACGTCTCTGGAGAATTATCTTTGTTATTAGCATTCAGTTTTGAATCTTGGAAATTGGCGTTCAATTTCCACATGTACTAATCATCTTTCCTCCTGAGGATCTCAAGCAGGCTGTTCCCTCTTCATCACTGCCCCCACCATCGCCATCATAGTGCATGTAAACACACACACATACACTTCTTCTAGTTAATTCCTACTCATCAAAAAACCAGTCGACTCTACTCATGGCTACCCCATGTGTGTCAAAGTGGAACTATGCTCCATAGGGTTTTCAGTGGTTGACTTCTCAGAAGCAGATCGCTAGGACTTTCTTCCAAGGCACCTCTGGGTATACTTGAATCTCCAACTTTTCAGTCAGCAGCCAAGTGCATGAACCTTTTGCACCACCCAGAGACTCCAAGAAACCCTTGTCTGACCACCTCCATCCATGTGTATCATCAGGTCCCCCTGCCTTTCTGCTTCTGAGCCACTTGTACAATTATATTTGTAGAGCTGTTTCTATGACAGTTGTTTACTGCATATCCCCTTGACCTAGTTCATAGCTTGTCATATGTAGGTGCCACCAACAACTTACCAAATGAATAAATGAGAGACTGAAAAAAATGAAGGAGATTCGGATTTTGTGCTTTTCACTAACACACATTGCTTTCATATTTAGCCAAATGGATTTTATTTCCACCGAATAGATTTATTTTCTTAGCCTGTCCTGTTTCAGCCCTTAGCCTAAACTTTGAAATGTCTTGCTAATGCTGATTATTACAACAATATCCACAAAAATATGGTTTGCAAGCAACAAGTGCAGTTTGAGAAAAACTGAATTTTTTTTTAATATCACTTAGACAAAGACACAACCCACATATCAGGAAGGTAAACATCCCTTCTTGGGAGCCCCCTAAGCCCCAAACCTCTAACCAGCCACCATGATTTGTTTAAAATAAGTGAATCCAGCTGGGAAGGATTAATAGGCATTTTACACATATATAAACCCAGATATTTCATAAAAACATGCCCCATGTAGCCCCATCCGCAGATCCTGTGGATAGTTAAAAGCACGCCAATGCACTGCACTGAATTTGCTGCCGGTAATTTGCAGGGTAGGAAATAATTATTCTGACAAGTAGACCCAGAGCGCAAGCTCCTTGTCAAAGACGGCCAAAGACGCCTGTGGATGCTTCCGCATCACCTTTTAAGAGCTTAATTAATTTGCACACTGATGAAATCACCAAGTCAGCCTAGGAATCCACCTGTTAATGAAATGATGAATGAGATTCTTGTGATGTTTTTATCCTGGGGGCTTAGGATTCAGCCTCATTTGCATATTCAAAACGATTTGCAGCTCTTCCCCAGAAGCTGAAGGCTTTCAAGAGCTATTCAGAGAGCACGGTTTTCCTATAAAGCCAATTATTAGTGTCAGGCCCAAGTATCCACCCGGCACTTGGGCAGGCCATTTTTAGACAGCCAGTCTTCTGCCCCGGAGCCTGACCTTCACTACAGCCCCTCGCTATGTCTCAGTTCCACGTTACAGAGGGGCTATTTTCCGATAGAAGCATGAATCTAGCTGAACCAGCAGTGCCTTTGCGGCTGGACAACACGTGGAGACCGTCTACCCCTTTAGGCTCCATCACACCGCCCCTCGTTCCAGCTCCCTGCTTAGAAGCTGCCGCCTGTCCATCAGGATTTCTCACAGCTGTCAGGAAGGCAGAAAACACTTCACTCTGGCAAGGGCCCTTTAACCCCACATCCCCCAGCCAGCAGCGCAAAACAAGGGGCCAGCAGGCGGGATTTCCATCCACGGCTGCTTCAGGCAGGGAAATGCAGATGGACATCTTGTGCCCAATAATACGTGTGAAGTGTAAACAAGTGCAAGCAAGGCTTTTGAGAGTGAGGTAAATGCAGGAAAAACGAGATTACTTTCTTCCTCCTTGTTTTCCTTCCTCATTCCTTCCCTTCAACTGTTGCTGTAGTTAGTAGCTGCCATCCAGTGGATTCTGAGCCATGGCGATCCCATGTGTGCAGAGTAGATCTGTGTGTATTCAAGGCTGTGACTTTTAAAGCAGATCGCCAGGCCTATCTTCCGAGGCACCTAAATGCTCCCTTCAACTACCATTTCAAAAATCATAAATAACCTATACACCAATGTTCATTGCAGCACTTTTCACAATAGCCAAAAGGTAGAAACAACCTGAATGTCCATCAGCAGATGAATGGATAAACACAATGTGGTACCTACATACCATGGAATATTACTCAGCCAGAAAGAGAAATGAAGTTCTGATGCATGCTACGACATGGATGAATCTTGAAAACATAATGCTGAATGAAATAAGTTAGTCACAAAATGACAAATACTGTGTAATCTCACTTACAGGAAATAAGCAAATACAGGTTTCCCCCACTATCCAAAAGTAGAGTGTTCCTATGAAAGCTTCGTAAGCCGAAATGGCGTAAAGTGAAGAAGCAATTACAATTAATTTATATGGGAAACACTTTCATGCCTTCCCAGACCCAGAAAATAACCTACCAAATCATACCAATCCCCTTAAAAAAAAAACCAAACCCATTGCCATAGAGTTGATCCCGACTCATAGCGACCCTATAGGACAGAGTAGACTGCCCCAAAGGGTTTCTAAGGCTGTAGTTGAGAGAAGCAGACTGCCACATTTTTCTCCCATGGAGCAGCTGGTGGGTTCAAACTGCCAACCTTTCGTTAGCAGCTGAGCGTTTAACCAGGGCTCCTTTACCAAATAACACATAAAACCTAAAGTAACACTTAACATATAGTAAAAGCTGAGATGCTGAGTGTGGTTCCCAGGGAAAGCAGGGAATACCTGTATATAGAAATTCAGACTTATTAGTGGTTGCCAGAGGTGGGAGGAAGGGAGAAAAGGAAAGTTATTGCATAGGGGGCGCAGAGTTTATGTTCATGGTGGTAGAACAAGGACAGTGAAAATGGTTGTACAACATGAAGAATGTAGTCAATGTCACTGAATAATACATGTAACAATTGTTAAATTGGCAAATGTTTTGTTATGTATATTTTTATCAAAAAAAAGAGTTGGCAAAAAGAAAAAAAATTTTTTAATTAACTGGGCATATTTACGTGGTGCTGTTTCTGGGTTTTTTATCTTGTTTCATTGATCTATATGCCTAGCTCTCCATCAGTAAAACACTGTCTTGATTACCCTTTTGAAAAATCATATTTAGATGACATTAGACAGGAATTGTGCCAACCAAGGAAAAAGCGAAGGGGCAGTGTAAGCAGGGCGTAGTATTTATGGAGGACCAACTACGTGCCCCACATTTTCCGAGGGACTTTTAGACACCACCCCATTTCAGCTTCATAACCACCCCCCGAAGTTGGTCCAATCATTCCCTGTTTCCATGTCAAGACCCAGAAGCTTGAAGATTTGCAGAAAGTCATCCATCATCCAACAGTGAAGAGGGAGAGGGGACACAGCTAAGATTCCATCTGACTCCAGGCTCTCTCTCGAGGCTCTCTCTACCCCTCCCACCACCCCTAAGTCCTGGCACCTTATTTCTTCCTCTCTCCCTCCTCCCTGACCTCCAGGATCAGCCAACCCTTGCGCCATCCCAGAATTCTGACCAAGACGCCAGCAGAAACAAAGGACACAAAGCAGCTGGTGGCCTTTGTAATCACTTCTGTTAGCAAAACACTTCTTTTATCACTAGTGTTTCTCTGCGGCTGATTGATATTCTTAGAGCGGGAAACCCATGAGAAAGTCCCTTTCCCTCTCAAAACTGAGGGCTTCGAGTGGGCTCAGCAAATGTGCCAAGCCCCCACCCCCAGCTTTCCATGGTGAGTGCCAGCGTGGGGTAGGAAGTACGCCTGCCAAGCACTGTTCACAGCTAAACACTCCCCAGGCGGGCACTGGGTTCCCATGTCAATGTCGAGCTCCTCTGATTCCTGAAGGTTGTAGGCCTTGATGAATATGTGAGAAAAACAAACATTTGTCCCAGGGTTTGGGAAAGAGAGGAAGGGAAGCCTGGAGAGATACTCCCCCCAGGCAGGCCTGGGAAACCCCAGGAGTCTAATTGAAAGGGTTTAAACTAGTAAATATGAAATCTAAACCCAGATGGTTCTTTTTCAAAGGAAGCAAACCACTCATTAAACCTGTTCCTTTATAAAGGATCACCTTAACGACAACAACAACAAGCAGACCCTCCCCCACCACTATCTTGCAGCCAAATCCCATTTTGATCATACAACCCAATGGACAAAAGTCATGAGCAAAGTGAAGGCACGGGAGGGTGAGATCTTCCTCATTTGCAGTGTCTTGGGTCAAGTTGGTATCAGGGATCCTGTTGGCTCCTTCTAGACCTTGGGTTTAGTTTCAAAATCTTTCTCAAAGCAAATCCAAAGGGGAAACGTGGAACTCATTGAAGTCAAGTGACCCAAAGAAATCAAATGAGGCAAGTTTGGAGATCAACTGGGAGAGGAGGACAGAACAAGAGAAGCAATGCCCCCACTCCACCCCACAGCCCCTCCCTGCTTCAGTTGCCCTGACCTAAATTGTCCCAACAGGAGACTTGACCCGGGCTCAAGAAAGGGCAAACTCACTCACTTGGTGCATTCAAGCTTTCATTTGATTCACGGCTGTGTGTGCAAAGGCCACTGGGAGTTGGACACAGCTTAAAAAGACCCGAGAGTCCCAAAATTCCACGCTTCTCCTCCAGAAGGCCTCATGATCAACAACACTGCAGTAGAGGAACACTTGGAGCCCTGGTGGCAAAGTGATTAAGAGCTCGGCTGCAAACCAAAAGGTTGGCAGTTTGAATCCACTAGCTGCTCCTTAGAAACCCTATGGGGCAGTTCTACTCTGTCCTATAAGGTCACTATGAAAGGAACACTTGGATAGACCATATTTCACTGAATCTAAGATGCCATCACCACCACTAGTCAAGAAAGGCCTGGCAATCTACTACTTCAGAAAATTAGCCAATGAAAACCCTAAGGATCACAACAGAATATTGTCTTACCTTGTGCGGGAAGATGGGCCCCCTAGGTTGTAAATACGCAACAATGGACGTGAGCACACCAATGATTGTGAAGGTGGCACGGGACCAGGCAACGTTTCATTCTGTTGTACATGGGGTCACCATGAGTCAGAGTCAACTCTACAGCAACTAAAAACAACAGAATGCCATCTATTGTAAGACGTACAATTGTTTTAGAGACTACTAAGAAAGACAAAATGCTACTATTGAAACTGTGACATGCCGTCAGTTTTAAGAAGATGATTGATTTCAGAGATGTTAAAATGCAAAAAAATTTTTAAAAATGAGCATCTTAGAATCTATGAAATACATTAATAGCTGACGTTTACCGGGAACATAGTCAGTGCCAGGCCCTGTGCCAAAGGCTTCACATGGATTATTTCATTCACTCCTCACAACTATAATTATCCTCATTTTTCAAATGAGGATAGCAGGTTTTCAAGAGCTGAATAAACTTGCCCAACTTCACACCATGTGGCCAGGATGCTCATCCAGGTCTGTCTGAATTTACTTGGGGCAGGTCCCAAAAATCCCCTGGAATGGATCTTGCAAATGCACATTTTCAGCGTTCACCCAATAAGTTTACAATCATGTCCAGAGGGTGGCTGACAAAACTGCATTTTGTACAAGCTCCCAGGTCATTCCGATGCAGATGGTCCGGGGTCAGGTTTGGAAAACATTGTTCTACCTCTTAGGACAGCCCCCATGTGCAAGTTCAGAAATGTCAGTCTTGGGATGCCACCATGGAGTTGTGAGTACCAGAAAACACCACTTGGCTTCTTTGTAGGGGTAGCTTGAAGTAGGCACAGTGCAGTGAACTCAGTGGTTTGCAGTCTTTTGAGCACTCTCAATACCTTGAGAGAATCACTCTGATACGGCAAACCAGCCTGTGCACAGCTGAAAACACACACTGCCATTACAAAATGGAAGTCCTACCCAATACCTGAGCATCTGCAAGATCTAAGGTCTGGGACACGAACATGCATCAGCCTTGCATGCAGACAAATGTGGGTCCACAAGGCACAGAGGGGGAGGAAAAACAAGCTTCTTTTCAATGCTGTCTTGTTCTGAACCATCTCTCCAGGCCTCGGCACAACTCAGCACCCCACAGCAAATAATGCAACCTACAATAGGTGGAGACAGTGCAGACAATGCAAATTCTTTCTGTTAGAGCAATGAATAGCTCATTGGCTGGAAGAACATGGGTCTTGGATGGGAGGGACATGAGACTGAATCACAGCTCCTCTACACTAGCGTTGTGACTGTGGGGATCTCACTAGACCTATTTCCTCATCTGTAGAATGGAGATTACTAATACTTCTGATATGCACTTGTTGTTAAGATAGAATGAGATCTCAGGCCCCAAACATTTGACACAGTATCTGGCACTATAGGGTCACTATGAGTTGGAATCAACTCAACGGCAACAGGTTTTTTTTTATTTTGTTTTGTTTTTTTTGGTATTAAGAATGCAATAAATGTTGAGTCCTTCTAATTTCCTAAAACTTAAACATATTCAATGTAGTGTTTTTACATTAAAAAAAAAAAAAATCCTGTGTGCATCAAGAAATCAAACAATAGCAAGAATGTTGTTGTTAGTCGCTCTCGAGTCAGCTCTGACTCATGGTGACCCCACATATAAAAGAACAAAATGTTGCCAGATCCTGCAACAACTTGCTCATGAACGTTGGCATGTTTGAGTCTATTGTTGCAGCCATTGTGTCAATCCATCTCATTGAAGGTTTCCCTCACCTTTGCAGGCCCTCCAATTTACCAGACATGATGTTCTTCTCTAGTGATTGGTGTCCCCCGATGGCACTTCCAAAGTAAGCAAGTCAAAGTCTCAGAAATATTCTGTGATCCATAGGGTTTTCATTGGCTAATTTTCAGAAGTAGATCACCAGAATCTTTCTTCCTAGTCTAGTAGTTAGTTGCCGTCAAGTTGGTCCCAACTCATAGCAACTCAATGTACAACAAAACAAAACAAAACACTGCCCAGTTCTGCTCCATCCTCACAATTTTTGCTATATTTGAGTCCATTGTTGCAGCCACTGTGTCAATCCACCTCGTTGAAGGTCTTCCTCTTGTTTTCTTTATGTTGAGGTGTAATCCATACTGAAGGCTGTGGTCTTTGATCTTTATCAGTAAGTGCTTCAAGTCCTCTTTACTTTCAGTGAGCAAGGCTGTGTCATCTGCATATCTCAGGTTGTTAATGAGTCATCTTCCAATCCTGTTGCTCCATTCTTCTTCATATAGTCCCACTTCTCAGATTATTTACTCAGCATACAGATTGAGTAAGTACAATGAAAGAATACGACTCTGACGCACATCTTTCCTGATTTTAAACCACTCATTATCCCCTTGTTCTATTCAAACAACTGCCTGTTGGTCTATGTACAGGTTCTGCACGAGCACAAATAAGTGTTCTGGAATTCCCATTCTTTGCAGAGTTATCCAAAATTTGTTATGATCTACAGTCAAATGCCTGTTCACAGTCAATAAAACACAGGTAAACATCTTTCTGGTATTCTCTGCTTTCAGCCAAGATCCATCTGACATCAGCAATGATATTCCTCATTCCATGTCCTCTTCCGAATCCAGAGTGAATTTCTGGCAGTTCCCTGTTGATGTACTGCTGCAACTGGTTTTGAATTATCTTCAGCAAAATTTTACTTGCGTGTGGGATTAATGATATTGTTCGATAATTTCCACATTCTGTTGGATCACCTTTCTTTGGAATGGGCACGAATATGGATCTCTTCCAGCCAGTTGCCCAGGTAGCTGTCTTCCAAATTTCTTGACATAGACAAGTGAGCACTTACAGCATTGCATCCATTTGTTGAAATATCTCAGTTGGTATTCCGTCAATTCCCGGAGCCTTTTTTTTTTTTTTTCCTGCAATGTCTTCATTGCAGCTTGAACTGTACTGCAACTCCAAAAAAAAAAGCTGATAATCTCTTCTCTGTAGGTTGGCGGTCCTTAAACTATGCAAGCAACAGAGCAGTTGTTAGGGATACTGACTCTAGGCTGCAGAGATTTACATCCTGGCTATGTGATCTTAAGCTAGTCTCTTACATTTTCTAACATCATGAAAGACTTTGAAACGAGCAATAAGATCACAGAGTGTTCTGGCTAATGCACCCTCTGGGTTACTTCCACCTTACATTGTTTTAAAGCTATTTTACCATTCTATACGTAGTAGAAAACTCATAGTAACGCAAGTCAGTCTTGTTATTAAAATGCATATTGTGTCTTGCCCAGTGGATATTGACCAGTTCACATCTGTTTCTGCATTTCTGATGACCTACATATGAACTGGTCTTTGCGTTCACCTTTGAACTGGTTGTAACGTCTTACTGGTTCCCTCATTAACTAATGAGTTAAATAAAATCTTAGATACGTGTTTATATCATATTTGTATGAGAGTCATGATTTTACCTTTTTAAAGGATAAAAAAGTTTGTCCTTTAACACTAAACCTCTGTTTTCTCATCAGCATGATGAAAATAACAAAAAATTTTCCACCTCATAGGTTGGTAACCAGTTGTCAAGGCAATTCCACCTCATGGCAACCCCATGTGTGTCAGAGTAGAACTGTGCTCCACAGTGTTTTTCATGGCTGATTTTTTGAAAGTACATCACCAGGCCTTTCTTCCAAGACACTTCTGAGTGGACTTGAACCTCCACCCTTTCCCTTAGCAGCCAAGTGTGTTAACCATTTGCACCACCCAGGGGCTCCCATAGGTTGGTAAACCAAAAAAACTAAATCCATTGCCATAGAGTCAATTACAACTCATAGCAACCCTATAGGACAGAGTAGAACTGCCCCATAGAGTTTCTAAGGAGCAGCTGGTGGATTCGAACTCCCGACCTTTTGGTTAGCAGCTGTAGCTGTTAACCACTGAGGCTAAAAGGGATAATTGATGCAAAGCCAGTAATGCAGGGTTTGGCACATCGTAAGTGCTCAGTAAACATTTCTAAACAAGACTATTAAGCTGTCAAAATTGAGTAACTTAATGAATAGAACATTCTCAATTTTAAGTTATTCTCCAACAATTTTTTTCTCAAACATTTATCATCCATTATTGATTTGGTACTAGTGAACACTCACAGACCAAAAAAGGAAATAAACAAGCATCAAATGGATATTATTGAAAGAATTCTGGACAGGGTTACAAATATGACTGGTTCAAGAGCTTAGATATCAGAAAGATTTGGATTTTTGTTTTGTTTTTTTCCTTTTATGGACATGTATACATGTCCATGGTTGCAATTTTAAATTGTTTACATATCATCATAAAACATGTACTAAGTCCCATCACGTTGATTCTGACTCATGGTGATCCCATGCGTATCAGAGTAGAACTGTGTTCCATAGGGTTTTCCATGGATGATTTGCCTCTGGGTGGACTCTAACCTCCAACCTTTCATCACATATTCTGCTAATAAATTATATCTAGTTTATATGATAAAGACTGTTGTACTGATATTTCATAATTTCCCACAAAGAATGTAGTAACTGCCAAATATTCTGCACCCAAACAACTTTGAAGACCACTGATCTAGAGGCTTCACTAGGAGTAGGAGGTAGGAAGCGCCAACTCCTGACATTATAAAGCCTTACTTTATAAGGATTTGATGTTATTTTAGCTCATCTGGAATCAAGGACTTTTCAGAATGGGGACTACTTAGAAAAAAGTGGAAAATGTAAATAACAACAACAGCCACTACCATTCGTGTAGTGCTTAAATAATTTGTTTATTCATTCAGCACCAAACAATCCACATCCTCAAGAAGTTCAGAGTCTAGTGGGGGAGAGGTCAGTTTTCTTGAAAACTTTCAACAAAACAGAGAGAATATAATGAGTTCCAGCAGAGGTGAACAGAGGCAGAGACCAGGGGCAGAATAACATCAGAGGGGAGACAGCACTTACACGGACTCTTAAAGGTGGTTTGAGGTGGACAAGTAGGAGAGTGGTATTTCAGGCAGAGGAGGGACGGGTGTGTGCGACGGCTAAGAGGTGTGAAAGTTTTGCTGAGTTAGGGAAGAACAGAATATCAATGTGACTTGAAATATTGGGGTGGGGTGGGGGGAATGGCATAGGACTAGAAAGGTAGCCCAGGGCCACATCATTTATAACCAGCCATCTGAGCCCCACAACCCCTGAGGCTGACACTACAGTCCCCGTTTTAAAGATGAAGAAAATCAAGACCAGAGAAATTTAAGGATCTAAGATTAGATTTTGTAATCAGTAAAGCTGTTTTTAAAAACCTGTATTTTTCCTCAACAGTAGGTATTGTAGAGACCTAAGAACCATAGAGAACCAGAAAAGACAACTGAAAGCCTTGAACTAAAGACAGATTTTTCGACTACATCTCAGGCCTGGAGAAGATGTCCCTTATTTGTGAAGAAAAACAAAGAATTGTTCTCTGGCCAGTCATAGATGCCCAAGGCTCCTTCTAGTTGTTGCCTAGCATGGCCTGTGTTCACAAATGAAAGGACTGATGGAAGGGCCTTGCTGTTTCCTCCCCAGCTGGCTTGTCTTTCCCCAGAGCTGTTCCTTGCCAGAGAAGCAGCAGCAGCTCACACTTTCCCTCCCCACAAGGACCTGTATCTGAATTACTAGGCAGATATGGGGGCTGGTCCAGAGGAGTCATCCTGAGGCCCGATTGGGTCACAGCCATGGAGATCCTTACAAGAGACTAAAAGGGTGTCCTTGGTTACACATTCCATCCCATGGCCCTGGGGGAGCATTGTCCCACCAACGAGAAGATGGCCAAGACATAACTACGTGTACAAATACTGTTCTGCGCAAGTGATCTCTAGCACCTAGCAGAGCTGCCAGCAGCAGCTAAAGCCATTTAAATTGCATCCAAACCCCAAAAGCCACTGCCACCAAGTTGATTCTAACTCATAGCAACCCCCTATAGGACAGAGTGGAAATCCTGGTGGTGTGTGGTTAAGTGCTACAGCTACTAACGAAAAGGTCAGCAGTTCAAATCCACTAGGCTGTCCTTGGAAATTCTATGGGGCAGTTCTACTCTGTCCTGTAGGGTCACTATGAGTTAGAATTGACTCGATGGCAAAGGGTTTTTACAGGACAGAGTAGACCTACCACGTACGGTTTCCAAGGCTATACAGAAGCAGACTGCCACATCTTTCCTCTGTAGAGTGGCTGGTAAGTTCGAACTGCCGACCTTTTGGTTATCAGCCGAGCACTTTAACCACTGCACCACCAGGACTTCTCTTGAACTGCAACACCAACCCTCAAATAAGCACAACTGAAGGCTACTTTTTCCCTATTTTCCACCCTTCCCCATCTCCATATGTGGGAAGTCAATCTTTAGACCTCAAGACTGGGAAGGTTGGCAGGAACATGGACTCTAAGACTCAGCCCCACTCACTCAGGCCATACCTCCAACTTTTAAATATGGCGGCTGTTACGTGAAGTGTTGATGCTGAGTTTCTTCCCTTCACTTCTCCCAGCCACAGACACTTGAGCAAAAATTGGAAAGGCATTCAATCCTGCAGTAAGTTTCCTAAGAACACCACTACCTGTTTGGAAAAAAAGAGTCAGGACTTTGACCTTCATAATATGTTATTTCCAAAGTCAAGGCTCCTAACCATGAGACATGTAAGGAAAGGGACCCAGTTTTGACTCTAGGGAAGAATCACACAAAATTCAAATAATAACTTTAGTGTACTTGGGGAACAGTGTTGGGGAGGAGAAGCTGGTAGGCTTAGAAGGCTCTCTCCATTTGCAAGGTGCAGGGAGTATATTTTACAGTCACATGTCCTTGGCTATCCCAGTCAGCATCCTTTTAAATATGTCAATTGATATATCCTGACGTGCGGGGGTTGTGGGTGGCTGTAAAAGCAAACCAACAGAAAGGCAGGTTGCAGGCTGGGGGAAGTTGGAAGAGGGAAAGTCCAGTCAGGGGTTAGAGCAGAGAAGGGTCATAACAGGGCTGGCATAGAGCAGAGGAGTGAAGACAATCATTCTTTATTTAAAAAATCATTATGGTTTAACAATATGTGACCGGAGAGAAAATTATGAAATTTCACAGTGTGTTTTGCAATCTATTAGATGCTTTGCTTCCCATATGCCAAGAACAGTAAATTTCTGGGTTTTTGGTATAATACGAACATTTTAATTACTAGGAAATTTTTATTTGTACAATTCAAAGGAAAAATAGGGTCACAGTAGGTAAAGACAAAAGTTACTTCACGTTTTTTTAAAAAATAATAACTGTCGGGGTTTTTTTGATTATAACAATACATGTGAACGTCCAAAAATCAGAAACCATTGAAATTATTCAGAGGCCAATAGACATTACCTATAATTCCACCTCCGAGACACAAACATATAGGTATATATCTCTCTTGACGTTTTTCTATCCACAGATATCATCTAATGTAAAAAATGGGAAGGAATTAGTCATGGCATTTTATAACCTGCTTTTTTTTCCTTAGTTTTTCGTGGGTATCTGTCTACATCAGTGAATATAAACCTACGTGATCATTTTTTTCCTCTCATTCAAAAATTTATACACAAATTGTTTTGTGACATTGGTTGCAATCCCCACAATGCGTCTTCACCCTCCCCCTTTCCCTTTACACCCCGGGTTCTCCGTATCCATGCGTCCAGTTATCCTGTCTCTTCCTGCCTTCTCGTCTTTGTTTTTGGACAAGTGTTGCCCATTTGGTCTCGTATACTTGACTGAACTAAGAAGCACGTTCCTCGTGTGTGTTACTGTTTGTTTTATGTGTCTGTCTCATCTTTGGTTGAAAGATGGAGTTCAGGAGTGGTTTCAGTTCTAAGTTAGCACGGCACCCTGATCATTTTTTTTTTTTTTTAATTGATGTAATTAAATGAAGTTTACATTTCAAGGTAGTCTCCGATACAGAATTTTTTTTTTAACATACATTGTTATGAGACCCCAACCACTCACCCCATTCTGCGACAGCACACTCCTCCCCTCCGCCCCTGATTCCCCATGAACATTCAACCAGCTCCTAACTCTCTCTGCCTTCCCCTCTCACCTCTGGACAGAAGCCGCCCCTTTGGTCTCTTATATCTACTTGTCTAAAAGGCACATTCTTCACGTATTACTTTATGTCCCACAGTCCAGTCCAATCCCTCTCTGAACAGTTGGCCTTGGAAATTGTTTTAGTTCTGAGGTGATAGAGAGACCAGGGGCCATGCTTTCCGGGGCACCTGCAGTCTTAGTCAGACCATTAAGTCTGGTCTTCTTACTAGTATTTGAGTTCTGCATCCCATTGTTCTACTGCTCCATCAGGGACCCTCTGTTGTGTTCCCTGTCAGGGTGGTCATTGGTGGTAGCCGAGCACCATCTAGTTCTTCTGGTCGCAGGCTGATAAAGTCTCTGGTTTATGTGGCCCATTCTGTCTCTTGGGCCAATACTTTCCTTGTGTCTTTGGTGTTCTTCATTCTCCTTTA
>NW_004443955.1:21569527-21590704 GCF_000243295.1 Trichechus manatus latirostris
TTTAAGTCTTTGATCCATTTTGAGTTAGTTTTTGTACATGGTGTGAGATATGGGTCTTGTTTCAGTTTTTTGCATACGGATATCCAATTATGTCAGCACCATTTGTTGAAGAGACTGCCTTTTCCCCAATTAATGGACTTTGGGCCTTTGTCAAATATTAGCTGCTCATAGGTGGATGAGCTTATATCTGGATTCTCAACTCTGTCCCATTGGTCTATGTATCTGTTATTGTACCAGTATCAGCCTGTCCTGACTACCGTGGCAGTATAATAGGTCCTAAAATCAGGTAGTGTAAGGCCTCCCACTTTGTTATTCTTCTTGAGTAATGCTTTATTTATCCGGGGCCTCTTCCCTTTCTATATGAAGTTGGTGATTTGTTTCTCCATCTCATTAAAAAACGCTGCTGGAATTTGGAACCCTGATCATTTTTAATGGCTCTATACTATTCCACTAGAAAGTGTGCTGTCATTTTTTTAAATCCCCTAGTGAAAGAAAATTAGGATGTTTCTATTTTGCTACAGTAAAAACATTCCTGGAGCAAACATCCTTGGGTATAAATCTTTGCTCAACTGTTTAATTATTTTCTTAGGAAAAATCTCTAGAAGTAGAATTGCTGAATCCAGCATTTGCACTTTTTCTAAGATTGTTGATTCATTTTGCCCAGAAACCCTCTGGAAATTTACCCTCCCCCAGCAATTGAGGAAATCACCCATTCCCTAATCTCTTATGCAGTTGGGTATTAAAAGACGTTTCAACCTCAGTTTACACATTTTTCAGCAAGCACATCATTGCTGGGCTTTGTCCTGACCTCCGCCGTGCCCAGAGAGAGGGAAGCAAGCCCCAGGACAGGGAGAGGGACCAGGTAGCCCAGCGCAGCCACGCAGCACTCTCTATACTCCCCCCTCCTTCCTGGAGGGAAAATGAAAAGGCCCCAGGAACAATCTCTTTGTGTGTCAACCCGGAGTTGGAGGACTTGAGGGAAAGAAAGGGCCAGGGGTGTCAGCAGCCCGCCTCCTTCACACTCCCAGGTGGGAAGCATTTCACCCCCCTGCGCCTCCTCCATCCCAAACAACATCTGCTGGTGAAAGAAAGCCGGAGGAGGAAGGAAGGGGGAAAGCAAACACAAGCGCACAGAGAAGAGCTTGGCCCTGCAGGTTAGAAGGCATTCCGTTCCCACCAGGCACCCCCGTTCAGCTGCAAACTGCTGTATTTGACATTTCAATGAGAGCTGGGGGAGGGAGGTGGCAGAGAGAGGCCAGGCAAAGGGGCAGAGCCCAGCCCTGAATGGGGACAAGGAGACAAAAAAACTGCATCTCTTTAATTCAACCACTTGTTCTTTCTTCCTTTTTTCCCTCCCCAGAATGTGACATTCAGGAGCAAAAGGGTTTTCTCTTTTTTTTTTTTTTCTTTTTTCCTTAAACACTTGGGTGCATTGAGAGTGGGCATGGGGAGAGGAGGGGCGAGAAAGATTGTTTCTGGAAGAATTGAACCTCAGGAAAGCTGCTTTTATCTTCCTCGTGACTAGTCTGGGAGGCCAGATTTCTTTTCATTGCTTTGGAGGGGAAACGTGAAAGAACTTGGATTTTGCAAACAAAAAAGTAAAGTCTAACCCCACCTAGTGAATGTGCTCTGTGGTGGAGGAGGCCATAACTTATGTCTTGGAAAGGATCTTAGAGCATTGAGAAACCATACTCTCAGGAAGCTAACCTCAGAGAACTGCAGCAACAGTATCTCGAATTGGGGTTGGGGTTAAGGTCGGGCCGGAACTCCTTTTCCCACCCATCTCTGAGGCTGAGGTCTGCACCGAGGGTGGGCGCTCCCCCAGGCTAGGGAAGATGGGGCCTGGGCTCAGGCTTTGCTCTTGGGTGTGCACTGGGTGGGACAGAGAACACACCAACGATCAGGTAGCCTCTTCCAATTCTCCCTTCCCTCTCCCCAATTTGCAGATGAGAAAACTGAGATCCAGGAAGATTAAATACGACACTTAGAGTCACAGAGCTGGTTGACCCGGGCCCAGAATCTGAGTCCTTTTCATTCAAGTCCAAGGAGTGTCCCCATCTCACTGCCTCTGTCTCTCCATGTAAGTCCACAGTCACCACTGGCAGTGACTTTCTCCACTCACAACAGAACAAAAATAACAGGGAAATCAAGCAAAGTTTTCCCCCGGGGGAAGTAAGGGGCAGGGGGAGCACTCATGTTGGAGCGGGAAACAGGGGGGTCTTAAAATTGAAGGAGGGGTCCCTGGGTGGTGCAAACAGTTAAAGGATTTGGCTGCTATCCAAATGTAGGAGGTTTAAGTCCACCCACAGGTTCCTCGAAAGAAAGGCCTGATGATCCAAAAACGCTCCCATTGAAAACCCTATGCAACACAGTTCTAGTCTGATACACATGGGGTCACCACAAGTTGGAATTGACTCAGTTGCAACTGAAATTGAAGAAAAAAAAGAATGTTTTCACTTTGAGGTCCTCAAGGCTAGAAAGCATCCTACCTAGCCACCCAAGTCCCGAGCACACACACCTTGGAGGAAATGACTGTGTTTTTATAGCCCGGTGAGTTGGGTCACTGAAGGAGCCATCAGGGACACAGGCCTAAAGCAAAGCTGGACCAGCACATGGAGAGGGCAACTTCTTCCCAGCTCTCTCAGGGAACCGTTTCCCAGACCCGAGGTGTCAGCACCCACTTACCACATTGCACCTTCCTACCAAGGTTTCCCTAGGCTTCCGAGACCAAGGGTATGGAAGAACAAGTTTTCCAGTTAGCCTAAGGGAAGTGGGGGCCCATTAATTTGTATATCTAAAAAGGTGTGACTTTATTCTGTACCCCAAGCTAGGGAAGTAAGACATATAGGTTATATAAGTTAATGTCTAGACCATTGTCATAACATGTTAAATCCCTTCAGCTTCCACGTGTGATCAGAAAGAACTAGACTGAATAAAAGCCCTTTTCCTACCCTAGAAAATGCTATGTAATGGAATAGACCTTTTTTAAAAAAAGAAAAAGTAAACTTTTAATTTCAGAATGGTTTTAGTTTTACAAAAAAAAAATTGCCAAGACAGTACAGGGAGTTCCATACACCCTCACATCCGGTTTCCCCGGTTATTAATCGCTTACGTTGGTATGGTACATTTGCTACAATTAATGAACCAATATCAACACATTATTATTAATTAAAGTCTTCACTTGGTGCAAATTCCCTCAGTTTTTCCCTAATGTCCCTTTTCTATTCTAGGATTCCATCCAGGATACCACATGACATTTAGCTGTCATCTCCCCTTAGGGTCCTCCTGACTATGACAGTTTCTTGGAGTTTTATTGTTTTTAATGATCTTCACAGTTTTGAGGAGTATTTGTCGGATATTTTGTAGAACCTCCCTGAAGTGGTATTTGCCTGATGTTTTTCTCATGATTAGCCTGGGGTTATATGTTTTTGAGAGGAAGATCACAGAAGTAAACTGCCTCATCTTATCGTTATCAAGGGTACTCGTTATCAACATTGACTTACTGCTGTTGATGTTGACCTTGATCACCTAGCTGAGGTAGAGTTTGTCAGGTTTCTCCACTGTAAAGTTACTCTCTTTCCCCCCTTTTCCATACTATACTCTTTGGAAGGAAGTCACTATGCATTACATACACAAAAAAAACACACAGTTGCCATCAAGTCAAGTCAATTTCAATTTATGGCAACCCCATGTGTGTCAGAGCAGAACTGTGCTCCACAGGGTTTTCAGGGACTGATTTGTCACAAGTACTTGACCAGGCTTTCTTCTGAGACATCTCTGGGTGGATTCCAATGGCCAAACTTTTGGTTAGCAGACAAGTGAATAAACCGTTTGCACCCCTAAAGATGGGGAGTTATGCTCCACCTCCCCAAGGGTGGAGTATCTACATAAATTATTTGGAATTATTTTGTGTGGGAGATTTGGAATAGACCATTTTTTAAATGTAGGCTGAAAGGACTAGTTTTATCACCTGCATATTTAGGAAATAGTAATTATGGTGTTGAAGTTGATCAGGGGTTCTCCATTTGTGCTCTGCAAAGCTGCAGGGCTTTAGGGAAGAATTTTAAGGGCTTCGGGAGACAGAGGTACAGTGAGTAGGCCCTCAGTCCCTGGTTTCGCATCCTTCAGAGCAACCTCACTATTATTGGTTTCTATTTTGAGTATCCTTTGTTGTGGGTTGAATTATGTCCTAACCCCTGGTACTTGTGAACGTGACTTTGTTTGATAATAGGGTCTTTGCAGGTGTAATCAAGTGAAGATGAGGTCATACTGGAGCAGGGTGGACCATAATCCTATGACTGGTGCCCTTATAAGACTAGGCAAATTTGCACACAGAGACACACAGGGAGAAAGCCATGTGACAATGGAAGCAGAAATTGGAATGATGCATCTACAAGCCAAGGAACGCCAAGGATCGCTGGCAGCCACCAGAAGCTGGAGAGAGGCATGGAACAGATTCTCTCTCAGGGCATCCAGAAGGAACCAACCCTGCCAACACCTTGATTTTGGTAGCCTCCAGAACTGTGAAAGCATGAATTTCTGTTGTGATAAGCCACCCTGTGTGTGGTACTTTGTGACAACAGCCCTAGGAAATGAATATGCCATATAAGATAGTTCTGGGGAAAAAATCATTGTGCTTATGAAAAAGAATCTTGGCATGCTCTGGAAGAGGAGGCATCAGAGAGCCCCTTTGTTGACTATGAATACTATATCACTTCAGTCTCCTTACCTCTTGCAGCCTTGCTACAAGGGAAAAGAGGAAAATGTCTTGTATTCAATTATATCTCATTTTAAAGAGGGAAGGAGAAATATTCTACAGGAAAGCTTTTTCTTTTTTTCTATAATTTTCCCTGGAAAAACTACAGGTCAAAAAGGAAACCATTTTCAGGCATAAGACCTGAAATTCCAGATCAGCCACTCTATGTAATGTGACTATGAAGAGCTGGCTCATCCAACTAGTCCTAAGTTTGCATCTTCCCATTATCTATTGAGTCAGGTGACATGAATAACCTAGTTGTGGAATAACCTTCTGCAGAAAAGGTGGAAGCCTTACCTCTCCCCTTACTCAGAAATCTTCATGCAAACCCAGGTGTGCTTGTGAGTTGCTCCTGGTCTCCAGGCAACAGTAATCCATCCCAGTTACTATTATTCAATGAAATTTTCCCAAGTGCCAGGCTTGAGATGAAGCAGCTGAAGAAGCCATCCAAGAGTTCTCCTGAGAATTTTCTCCCTGGTCTCTTTCTGAAAGGAGAGCAGATGTTGCCCCAGTGAAGGCTGATGAGGTCACAGTTTTCTTGTCTATAGAGAAAAAGCCCTTCCACATTCACACGTTTTAATAGGTGATTATGTAAGCTATTAACCAGTTACACTAGAGCCCACCAACTCTTTGGAGAGAGGCAGTGTGGTTTACTGAAAAGGGCATTGTCTTGCAGGTTGAAGTTTTAACTCCAGCGCTGTTACTTACCAATGCATGGATGTGAACAAGCGATTTTGCTTCCAAGCCTTAATTTTCTTGAGTGTAGAATGACACAATTCTGTCCACACAATTCTGATAATAATGTCCCTCTCACACAGCTATATAAAGGTACAAGGATGTTCATTGTCCTTTCATCTTCATAGTGGATTTGAAGTTTTTCAAAATTAAAAGCTGGAGGGAGACACTTCCTGTATGTTGAGTAAATGGATCAACATCTCCAATCCTGCTGCAGAACGGTGCGGGGAGGACAATGTCACAGGCAGTGCAGTCAGGCTTGTGACCCACCCCACCAACTCTGGCCAACTGTCACTGCCACCAGCTCCCCTGTAACTGCAGGCCCAACAGCCCGACTTTACCGCAGCCACAGCCAATGCCCAGAGAAACCAATCTCAGTCCAGGCTCTGGAGCAGTTGTGTGTGATGGATGTCTGCTTCCTTGCCTGCAAGAAAGACTGAGAAAAGCTGAGTATCTTCGATGGTGGCAGGTGGAGCCTGCCTCCCACCAGGACCCATGGCGTAGAGAATTCCCCAAACAGAGGAAGAGCGTTCAGATGTTGGATGGCAAAAAAATACTACAAATATGTCCAGCAAGAGGTAATCTGTTGTGGATCCACTTTTGTCTTGTCTGCTGAAAGTTCAAAGTTTAATGCTTTTGTTAATTGCTCCAAATATGCTTAGATTAAGAATTTTGGTAGTTATCTTTACTACTATTTGGTGATAATAATAGTACCTGCCTCTTAGGGTTCTTGGAGTTAAGTGAATTACTATGTGTGAAGCCCTTAGAACAGTGCCTGGCACATAGTAAAGAGTATATAAAAAAAAAAAAACCTATTGCCATCGAGTGAATTCCATACTTCCTCACCCACACCTACCTGCCAAGCTTCAAAGGGTCCTCTAGTCACCAGATTCCACCTCATCTAAAAACTAGTTGTTACTTAAGTACAAGAAAATACGTGTGTCTCTGTCCAGAAATATGCAGAAAGTAATACATCACAATCACCATGGTTATCTCTTAGATTGAGTCCACAGATGATTTTATTTCTCCCTTTTCTCTTAATAATAATTTCTACCATGAACAAATGTTACTGTTGTAATAAGAAAAGTGATTTTTTTTCTTTTTATCGTTGAAGTTTAAATGAAGTTTACATTTCAAGTTAGTCTCCCATACAAAAATTCATACATACATTGTTATGTGACCCTAATTGCTGTCCCCATACTACAACAAGAAAAGTGATTTTTTTAATAGCAACCCATGAATCCTGTGGAGGTAAGTCTTCGTAACTCTTCACTTCTCACTGTCTCTGTCTTTCTCTCATTCTCTCCCTGTCTCTCTCTCTCTGAATGCCCCTTGCTAGTTGCCGTCAGCTCTGACTCCTGGCGACCTTATGTACAAAACAACAAAACCTCCCCGGTCCTGGGTCGTCTGCATAATCACTGAGCTATTGAAGCCCATTGTTGAGGTTACTGTGTCGGTCCCTCTCATTGAGGTGTCTCCCTCGTTCTCTCTGACCCTCTCCTGAACAGTCTGGATGCCTGAGCCCAGTGAAAAGTCGCCCTCCTTGGTCTGCTTGGTGTGGATTTCAGCTTCTGCAGTTGACTCCCAGCAACCACAGAGCTTTTAAACATTCCACGGTCTGGACAGGGTTTCTCAGCCTCAGAACTATTGACATTTTGGCCTGGATAATTCTAGGTTGTGGGGAGGTGTCCTGTGCATTGTAGGTATTTAGCAGCATCCCTGGCCTCTACCCACTAGATGCCAATAGCAACTCCCTCCCTGTTAGGACAACAAAAATGTTTCCAGGTATTGCCAAATCTCCCTGGGAGGTAAAATCGCCTGAGGGTGAGAACCACTGGTCTAGGCCTTGGGCACAGTGTGGGGAGAAAAAAAAAAAGCTTGGCTGGGAGTTAGGAGGCCTGGGTCCCGTCTGGAGCCCACCACTAACTAGTTAAGAGATTACCGTTGTCTCATTTACTGCTCTGGTGTCAAGTTCCTCGTCCATCGAATGAGAGGCTTAAGGAAAAGAATTTCAAAATATCCTTCCAACTTCAAAATTCTAGCAAACGGGACTCTTGAAAGCAATGGTCCTCCTTCCGGAGCTTCATACTTGGTGCCTCCCACGGCCGCTGCTGCTCCCAGCCCCGTCTGCCTTTGGAGAGCTCGCCAGCACTAGCCAGGGCACTCCATCTGCAGATGAGGAGAGAGCTGCAGTGGCCACAGGAGGCAACAAGGCTGAAGCTCCGGGGAAGGGAAAGCCTCTGCATGCAGAGAGATGTGACGGTGTGTCACCAGCTTCCATGCAGCCAGAGGTCCCAGGCTGGGGAGATCTTCACCTACTCCGGAAGCTATTTTTAATTGTTGATATGAGGATAAAAGAGACAAGAAAATGTCTGGACACGGTGGCTGGAGAATTCAAACAAAGAAAGAGCATACTTTTGCAAACAAGTTTGAGACTACTCTGTTGTCATCCCCAATGACAGAGGCAAAGTCTCCACTACTTACAGCACTCCTGTATGCCAAAGCATTGCCCCCACTAAGCCCTCTTAATAGGTTAATATAACACCTGAAAGGAACACAGTGACCCATAACTGCCCATCAAAGCAGTTTTTTGGATGAGTTTAGAATAAACAAAAGGAGGTGTCTATTTGAAGAATGTAACTATTGGTAGAAAGGACCAGTGGTGGGATTCAACAGACTTCAGAAAACCACCCACCCTGGGTGCCTGAAGTCTCCACCCTGGTCCCGAGATAACAGCTAAGCTACGAAATGTGGAAAACGTGTGTCTTTCAAAGATGTCCTAGGTGTTCAACACCAAATGCAGCCCACCTGATCAGAATGAAACCCACCTAGCCTATTCCTCCCCAGTGGGCACAGGTACACATCTGGATGTGCCTAGCCACCTGCCCACCATGACCCTGTGAAGCTGACACTGCCAGATGCCATGCGAGCAGAAGACTTGAACTGAAGCCAAGTTAACAGAATGACATCATTTTGCTGTCCAAGCTTAATTCCCCTAAAGTGACATCATGAAACCAGGGCATTACAAAGGATTAAGGACCAAAGGAAGGTAGATCTGAATAAGGTTTCCATATGCCCATGACTCGTGTCTAACACTCATGTTCTAAATGGGGGCCCTCATGACCCACCACTGATACCAACAACGATTTCATGCAGCCTCCACGTGTTCAGGCTTCTAAACTTGCCTCCTGCTACTGAGAACACTGACAGGCCCCTGGTTTAGAATGAAGAGAGGGAAGCTTCAGACAAGACTCACCATCCCAAATAAGGCCCCTCAAAGTCGTTGCTTATTTTAGAAGTCTTAGAGGCTATTTTAATTCAGTATTTCCCCAAAAGTGGTATTGCCTGGGAGGCTAATAGGTGTTATGTAGAAAATAAAGGGTCTAGTGGTCAAATATATTTCGGGAAAAGTTTGACAGATAGGTTTTCTCACTGGAGGCCTCCTGGGAGCTGTAAACTGCCAATGCTTACTGTGAATCTCCAAGAGAGCGATAGAATATACAGCGTTTCCCAAAGTCAATTTCCCATGGAACCCTTTTTGAAAGAGGATCCCATGGGATTAGTGCGCTGAAGAACGCTTTAGAAAATGCTGTTCCAGTAGTAACTACTCCTTTCACCATTCTGCCTTGCCATGAAGATGGAGCTGCCTCCAGACACTTGTGTTTCTAAGATGGTGAATTCATGCCAACTCCTACCATTCAACCCACTCTGTGGTAGTTTATCAATTGCCCCTCATTCCTAGCAGATTCATGTGCTCTGCTTCCATTGGACAGCGGCTATGTCATGTAGCATGGCACTGCTGAGAGAGGGTTCATTGGATTGTTTTATCTTTATTTTATCATTAAGAAGAGCGTGGCCCATAGAGCAGGAGTAACTATTCTAAATAAAACAGCTAGAGAGGCAGAGCCATGGCTGGAATCCAGGGTCCTGAATCTCAGCCCACAGTAATGGCAGCAGCTTTTCATGTACAAACAAATGGAGTTACTAGTTGATTAGTTAATGAGTTACTAAACTTACTCTTTACTAGGTTGCTAAATTACAGAGTCATTACTAGATAGATTAGTAGCAAGATCTAGCAAAGAGACTTCTTAACAAAAGAGACAGCCACACTCAAGGGGTGGGAGGCAATACCAAGAGTTAGGAGATGAATACAAGTAATTAGGGGTTATCCTTCTCTGAGTTCCCACAAAACCCTATGCACACCTTGACCTAGTAGCACTTACCACAGTGAATTACAGTTATTGCTTTGGGCATCTTCTCCCTGTATCAGTTAGACTTCTTAGCTGCAGAACACAGAATCCACTGCAGCTAGTTTAAACAAAAAAGATGACTTATAAAAGGACACTGGGTAGTTCACTGAATCCCCAGAGGGACAGAGCTTGATTGCATGTGACAAAACAGAGCCAGGAGAAATGTCCAATCACACCATGGGCTTGTTCTAGGAAAACTCCACAGCTGCTGCCACCCACCACTTGACACCTCTGAGGCTAGGCTGGATGCTAAAAACTCATAGTGGCCCTAGAAGAACCGGACGCCTCCACCACCGGGCCTGCCAGAATACCTGAACTCCCTAAGATGACCTTGCTCCCTCTGCATCCCGGTCTCAAGCAGACACGTCTGCTAGGCTAAGAGAGGGCACATACCTCCCCCACGTGCGAGGGAGCAGGGAAAACGGAATTTGTAGCTTCCCGGCCTCACTAATACAGGGAGGAAAATTAGAAGAGCCAGTCCACAGAATCCACCACACTTTATCTAGACCACAAACTCTCAACTATCTTTTGAAACACATGGGAGCACTTTTTGTTGTTTCAATAGGAAGGGGGATGCCGCTGGCATTGAGAGGGTGGGGACCAGCGATGCTAAATATCCTATAATGCATGGACCATCCAAAGCAACACAGAATTTTTACACACAAAAACATGCTAATAATGCTTCCCACTGAGAAGCACTCTAGACAGAAATGGTTTCATGAAGACAAAAAATATGTCTTCTTCTTCTCTCCAACATCAGGAGAGAGATGCTTAATCAAGTTGTGTTGAATGAATGCGTAAAGAAATGAATGATTGTATGAAGGAGTGAATGAATGGATCGTTGACCAGAAGAAGAATGGAAAGATAGCCCAGAACTAGAAGCAACTGGATACCTGAGCCCCTAGAGGACAGAAAACTGTATTTTTCTCTGTACTTCTTATCACTGAACACTGAGCCTTAAATATAAAAGAAGCCCAGAGGCGGGTTGAAGTGAATTGCTCCACTGATTGATTGATTGATTAGTTTCTGAGTGGGTCAGTAACAGATTAGAGTCTAGCAGAAGAGATAGGCTGCTGTTGGCTATGGAGAGTCAATTGGTGACACTGTGAGAGGGCAGTGGGGACATTAAGTCCTGGGGCCGTGAAACTTACGCTTGACCAAAATGCTCTTTTTACATGTATCCATCACCATGACAGAGGCTCTTGAATGGCATCCAAATCCCCACTATTTACGTCACTCCTGTAGGTCAAAAGCATTGCCTCACCAAGCCTCTTAATAAGTTAACATAGCACCTGAAGACAGTGTTTTGGATTCCCTTAGAATGAACAAAAGGAAGTGTTTTTTTGAAGAGTGTAGCTATAGGTAGAAAGGACTAGTGATGGGTTTCAAACAACTTCAGAATATCACTCACCCAGGGTACCTGAAGTCTACACCCAGCTGAGGCAGGAAATGTTGAAAACATGTGTCTTTTGGGAGAAGTCCTAGCTGTTCAACACCAAATGCAGCCCACTTTACCAGAGTGAAACCCACCTAGCAAATGTCCTCCCCAGTAGGTAGGCACATACCTGGACATCCCTGGCTACCTACCCAGCCTGCCAACTGTGACCCTATGAAATTGACCCTGTCAGATGTCCTGCTTTGGGATCTACAGCATCTCTTGGATTCACCCTGTACTTCCCTCTATGGTGGTCATATCACCTCCTACCTCTGCCATGTCAGCTGCTGGGGCCCCCACACAGCCAAGACTCCTGGGCATCCCATCAGCTCAGCCACACTGCCATGCATCCTCCTCTTGTAGTCTGTTTCACATAACTGTTTTTCCTGGATGCTTCACATATGGAAACACATCCAATGAAGCCATTAGAATACTAATAGAAATAGAAAATGAGAACCAAAGAAAAGAGAAACATAAGTAGTCCAACCATTTGCCTTGATGTTTTCTGGAAGCTATGCTATAAAGAAAGTCAAAACTGTTGTGTACATTTCATTAATGGAGAAGAAGAAAACCATCACAGAAATAGAAAGCAGTTTTTTCCAAACTTTAAATGAAGGAATGACTCCTATGGGATTTCACGTAGGAGACAATGAGAGAGGCTAGGAACAAAGTTCACAGCAGTATCACTCACAAAAGACATAATAGCAGATTTTATATGGTGCTTTCTTCCCGAGGAGCCAAGAGTATAAAATTAAAATGAAATTTCAAGAAGGCATCGTTCCCAGCAGACCCACTTTCTTAAATCAGCATTTATCAAGTTGCTCCACTGTCCAGAGCCAATGATGTCTCTGTCTTCCCTACCACCTCTTAGTGAACATCTCTAACCTGACTCCCAGGCTTCTCTCCCTGTAGAAACCTGCTCCCACCATTCCCAGGCAGGCTCTTGAGCTTGGCTTGTGCCAAGGTCCTCCTCACCTAAGTCAGGTCGTGTTCCTCCCCATCTCTCGATAGTCTCTAACTAAAATGCCTTCACCTCACCTCCTTTCTACTTATCCAAATGCTGTTGTTGTTAGTTGTCATCGAGTCAGCTTTGACTCATGTGACCCCATATACAACAAAACTAAACATTGCCCGGTCCCGTGCCGTCTTCACAGTCATTGGTATGCTCAAGTCCATTGTTGCAGCCACTGTGTATTTTGAGTGCCTTCCAACCTAGGAGGCTCATCATCCAGCACTGTATTGAACAATATTCTCTTGTGGTCCATAGGGTTTTCACTGGCTAATTTTCAGAAATAGATAGCCAGCCCTTTCTTCCTAGTATCTTAGTCTGGAAGCTCCGCTGAAACTTGTCCACCATGTGTGACCCTGCTGGCATTTGAAATACCGATGGCATAGCTTCCAGCATCACATGCAAGCCACCACAGTATAACAAACTCACAGTCGGGTGGTGGATCCACATCCCACAGACCCTGAAAGGAGAGAGGCAGAATGAGAAGGAAGAAAGGAAAGTAAACTGGAGACGAGGCCAGAGAAAAAAAGAGGGAAGGAAGGAAGGAGAAAGGAGGCAGTGAGAGAGGGAATGGAGGGAGGGAGGATGCTAAGGCATGGCCGGGGAGGCTCACACAGAAGCTCCGTCCCAGCCCCACCGCATCTCTGCCCTTCCCTTCCCACTTCAGGGCAAGGATCTTGCCATGCCCTCCCTTCCCCTGAACTGTTGCTGCTCTTTGAGTCAGCACCACATTCTGCCCAACACATGCCCTCTGGTACCTTAGGTTCTGTCAATACCAAGATACTTGACGTTCCTCCAAACATACTGTGGCAGCCTACCCAATACCCATTCTCCCCTTCTTCCTTAATAACAGACCTTGGGATTAATTCAGGCTACAATGTGCCCAGCTAAAGGCTATATTTTGCTGCCTGCCTTGAATTTAGGCAGAAGTTACTGGGTGAGACTTCTGAGAAATGTCTTTAAAGGGAACCAGTTCAGCTGGAAGGAATCACCTTTTACCCTTTTCCCTTTCCCTTCTCTCTGCCTGGAGCATCGACATCCTGGCCGGAACACTAGCAGCCATCTTGCAACCTTGAGAATAGTAATCACAAGCCAAGGATGGCAGAGCCAGGAGCCCTGATAACTTGGTGTCACCTCCATTCCATCCCTGGATTGCCTGCTTATGGTCTTCTTTATTAAAAAGAAGTAAGATTTCATTTAATTTAAGCAACCTATTTGGTCTTTTTTCTTTTAGACAGTTAAGCCTAAATCAAACTGATACAACAGCCAGATGGTTTCATGCCTCTGAGCCTTTGCACAGCTGCTCTCTCTGCCAGGAATATCCTTCCTTGCCCTTCTCTACCTGGTGAAATCCTAGTCATGCTTGAAGCCTCCATTGAAACCTCCCTTCCTATGTGGAGCCTCTTCTCACTGACCCCTCAAGTAGGGCCAGTTCCTCGCTCTTTCCTGAGCCCAATCAATGCACTTATCATTGTCCCGCAATGCCTTACACCGGTAAGACCAGCAGGATCATCTAGGAGCCCCAACCCAGACCTACTGAATCAGAAACTCTGGGGTGGGCCCAGGACTCTGGGTTTAACAAGCCCTCCAGGGGTTCTGATGCCATTCAAGTTGTAGGCCCACTGGTTTGCATATGTCTCTTCTACTAGAAACGGCAGTGGTGGTTCAGTGGTAGAACTCTCACTTTCCATGTGGGAGACCCCGGTTTGATCCCCAGCCAATGCACCTCATGCACAGCCATCACCCATCTGTCAGTGGCAGCTTGCATGTTGCTCTGATGCTGAACAGGTTTCAGTGGAGCTTCCAGACTAAGACAGACTAGGAAGAAAGACCAATAAAAACCCTATGGATGAGAACCAAAAAATCAGCCAATAAAAACCGTACGGATGAGGTTGCCATGGATTAGGAACCAATTTGACAGAAGCCAACAACAACCTCAACTAGAGGAAAGCCTGGATCAGTCACCTTTTATCCAACAGCCCTCGTAAAATGCCAGGTACATAGTAACTGTTTAATAAATATTTGAAAATTAAACAATAATTGATGAATGCAAACTTCCGAGAAAGAATGAGAAAATGAATCGTTTATATAAAAACAACACACATTCTCTCCTCTAGAGCATCCTCTGAAGATTCATCAGCTCTCCTCAACCTCAACTCTCAGGGTGTCTTTTTTGGTCCAAAAGACCCAGGGGCAGATTCTACCCCTCAACCTGAGCTGAGATTTTAGCCTCTGTTGAATATGCTATATGGTACAGCTCCCACGAGGCACAAATAATAATAATAATAATAATTTAAAATCCAGCAAAAGAGAAAAGGGAAAAAAATGTATTTTCAAGAGTTGAAGGAAACACCCAGCATTTTTTGTACTGGTCTCAAAATTTCCATGAAAATAAAAAGGTGTTTTTGACCTGCATTAGAACTGGCTTCACCCTGAAGTGGTTTTCACTCTGGGGTGAGCAGCCACAGAATCAACTGGTTCTCTGCAAATGAAAAGTGGGAGAAGAGCGTGCATTCCGTGGAGAACAGGGTGGGGAGAAGTCCGAAGCAGGTAATGAGGCTTGGCCCAAGAGAAATGTCCCTCTCAGAGCAAATGAACAGTTACCTAAACTGGGACCAAGATCACCAGCTTCTTGACACTTCTCCTAAGAGAAGCAAGGAAGAGGGAGACTTGCTTTTTATACTTACCAATTCAGTTCAACAAGCTTTTTTTGAGGACCTCTGGAGCCCTGGTGGTGCAGTGGTTAAGAGCTCAGCTGCTAACTAAAAGGTCGGCAGTTCGAATCCACCAGCCACTCCTTGGAAACCCTATGGGGAAGTTCTACCCTGTCCTATAGAGTCTCTATGAGTAGGAATCAACTCAATGGCAACGGTTCTGGGTATTGTTGTTCTTGTTGTTAATTGTACCAGGCAGAGAACTAAGTGGGTGCTGGGGGTCCAGGATGACCACAATACAACTCTGCTCTCAAGTCATGTTAACAGACCTAGTAAATGGGAGCTGACATCATCACCAGCATCATCTCTATTGCCATCCCCATCATCATCATCATCACTCACACCTAAAAGATAAGACTGACGTGCAAGCAGATGTGTATAAGGCAATGTGATGAATGAAATATTAGCAGTTTGCATGCAATGAAATAGTGAGGAAGAGAGAGTGATTAACTATCTGGGAGCACCAGGAACGGTGTGACCAAGAGGGCGCTACTGAGCAAGGTTTTGAAGGATGAATAGGAGTTCGCCAATTTTAAGCTAAAGGAGACCCAAGAAATTCTTTTGTCCCCAGAAGTCTTTAAATATGGATCTATCTGTAAGGTTGACGCCAATATTTTAATTAACTCCTCAGGTGTTTCAAACATTAACTTGCATACAAGTCACCTGGAAATCTTGTTAAACTACAAATTCTAGTTCAGTAGATTTCGGATAGGGCCTGAGGATCTGCATTTCTAATAAACTCCCTGGTGATGCCAATGCTATTGGTTCACAAACTGCACTTTGAGGAGCACTTCCAGCTGCTTCATTATAGTCCCAATGAAGATACCTTTTTCAGACTGTTAACAATGAGTTTTAGTGGAGGTAAGTGATCTGTCCCAGATGATAGAGCTAACAAGTGACAGAGCTGGGGTTGAAGCCGAGGTCTGCCTGACTCAGGGGTGCATGGTCTCAAGCACTATTCTCTTTACAAAAGAGGGAGCCTCTAGTTCCCTAAATCAGAGACTCAATGTGAGAGTAGCTGACAGAATGGAGCAATTTTCTCTGGATGAACTCAGGGTCTAACACTGGGGGAGAGAGGTGCAAGCTCCACCTCAGCTGACCAAGGATACCGGCTCCGAGCAGCTTTCTAAAAAGCCAACTCAAACTCATGGCTTCCTACAAGAAGCAGCAGTCACTCGGCTCCTTTCACTCAGCAGTGGGCAGTGTGGTTCTTGGACAACAAGGAACCATGTACAGAGGCAGAAATCAGAGCATGGCCCACAGGAAGTGCAATGGGCAAAGGGGTTTTAGAATCAACCAGTCTTGAGTTCAAATCTCAGCTCCAGGCAGGGCCCACTACATAAATCACAGAGTCTTATGCAAAATGAAAATGTGAGGCCCCTGGTTCAAAAAGCAGAAAAATGACTTTTTCCTTTCTTCCACTGTCTCTCTTTCTCTCAACCTGTGATAGGATTTTTATTTTTAATGTTGCCTTCTTGGGTACGTGGATACGTGCAGGGCAAATGAGGACCCTAACAGGTGCCTGGGGCCCCACCTCTCAACTCAATTCCAGTGTCCCACTGGACTTCACTTACAAAGTACAAACTTAAAGATAAAATGATTAGCAGTTTCAAGATGTCGACCAGAGCGCATCAAATCTGGAGCATGTGACGGCCGGGGCCTTCTGAGTGTGGAGCCCTGTGTGACTGCACTGGTCACACGCCCTTGAAGCCGGCCTTGCCCTGCCGCTGTACATGACCTTGGGCAGGTGGTTCAATCTTTCCAAGTCTAAGTTTCCTCACGAACAGAATGAGCATGCAAATACCCTCTTCCATGATGACCGTGAGGATTGGCGCAGTTAACACGGAAGCAGTGGTTCTCAAACTACCTGTGATGGAGGACCCGTTGGTCTTTTCATTTGCAGCACTTGCTGCAGTGATAAGTGCCCCCACTCTGCATGCATGGTTCTCAGTGGGAGACCCCTGCACTTCCCCACAGAGCCGGACTACACGTTGTTCCATAGGATGAGCCACTGACCACATACCCGGCAGTCTGGCAGTGTCAGAACGGTATAGAAGCTCCTGAACACTTTCGATTTCTGTACTTCTCTTGCCAACCAGTAACAGCAAATCGTTCGCAATCAGCACCAGTCTGCAGAGCATGCTTTGAGGAGCCCTGGTGTACGTATTTCGCACACTGCCAGACACTCGAAAAATGGATTTTTGGTTTTGCATGATTTTTTGTTTTGTTTTATTTTGTTTTGTTTGCCATTGCTTCTGCCAGAGCTGCCTTCAGGACAATGGTTCTCAGCTGTACTCTAGATGCCCCTGAGGATCTGCAATGCCCCCCCATGCTCAGATCAGACCCCTAACATTTATATCTGAATCTCTGGGGTGCAACCCAGGCCTCAGAATTTGTTAATGCTTCCCAGGGGATCCCAGTGTGCAGCCAGGGTATAGAACCAAAGCTTTAGGGCAAGAGAGTACCACCAATAAGTTTTAGATCCCTCCCTGGGGATACTATTATCACCCCCAACCCTTTGACTGGTAAGAAGACAAACGCCCAGGGAGGTAAGTGACTTTCCAGGACCATGCAATTAGGTGTGTGCTATGCCCTGTCCCTTCACTTCTCAAAGTGTGGTCCCAAACAAGCAGCAGCCACCTCCCCTGGGAGCTTGTTAGACATGCATCACAGATGTCTTTAATTATGTCATGCTCTCCATTACACAGGAGTACCTGGGTAGAGCAAACAGCACACAACTGCTAACCTAAAGGCTGGACGTTCAAGTCCAACCAGGGGTGCCTTGGAAGAAAGGCCTGGCGATCTGCTTCTGAAAAAATTGCTATTAAAAACCCTATGGGTCACAAAACAATATATGTCCTAATTGTTTAATGAGAAGCTAGTTTATTCCATAAATCTTGATCAAAGTACAATTTGAAAAAAAAAAACAAACCCTATGGAGTACAGTTCTACTCTGACACGCATGGGGTCGCCATGAATCGGAGTCCACTCGACAGCAACTGGTTTGGCTACTGGTTTTCTCCATCATACACAAAAATGTCAATATCCAGGGAATTGCACCCCTCTTGCTTGGTGCCGCCGGACTGCTCTATGGCATCAGAAAGCATCACTGAATACAAGTAAGCATCTGAACCAGAAGACCCGTATGAATCCCGGGAGGCCCCACCACTTGCTAGTTTTGCGACTGTCACTTCAGAGTTCTGAGCGCAGGCTCCCCAGTCTGTTACAGGGGTGGACACTCACTGCACCTCCACCTCCTGGGGTTGCTGTGGCATTTCATGATATAAAACATGCAAAGCATGGCGCACAGCAGACCTTAATAAATGTCACCAGCTGTCACCAAAAAGCATTTCAGCCGCGGACTATCACGCTCAGCTGGTGATGGCGTATTTCCTCCATCTCTCCTGGCAAGAAGCTGTTCCCACATTTCTGCTGACAGATGTGGTTCCCACTCTTTCTCCCCTCCCTCCAAAAAGCACCACGGCCCTTCTGCAAGCACTTTGTTCCCAGAGCAGCTTTGCAAGGAATCCAAGGAGTTGCTGTGGGAAGCTACCCGGCAATAATCCTTGGCGGAAAGGGGCTGGCAGCTGGTCCTCCAGCTGCGCCCAGGTGGCAAGGACACAGGCTGGAAGTGGCCTGGGGTGGGCCCTGTGACAGCCATGCTCTGAGGGCTCCAGTGGAGCAGCTTCAACAAGTGTTGAAGAAGCCGGAAGAGCCCTGCTGGCCCCCAGCGGAAGCCCTCCCTCTCTGCCAACACCAAGGAGGTGAGAGATCTCACTTCTCTGATGGCTCTGCTGATCCTTCTGTCAATTTACCTCAGGCCCAAGGGCAGTAGCTGTTCAGTGGTAGAAATCTTGCCTTCATGTGGGAGGCCCAGGTCAGGTTCCTGGCCAGTGCACTTCATGCACAGCCACAACCCATCTGATGCTGAACAGGTTTTAACAGAATTCCAGACTAAGACAGACTAGGAAGAAAGGCCTGGTGATCTACTCCCGAAAATCAGCCAGTGAAAACCCTACTGATCACAACAGTCCAATCGTGGGGATGGCACAGGGCCAGGCAATGTTTTGTTCCATTGTGCACAGGGTTGCCACGAGTCGGGGGCCAACTCAACAATAGCCACCTCAGGCACAAGAACATTTTATCAGACAAGACTTGTTTTCCTTTCAATCATGCCGGCCAACTGACGTGGGGCAGCCTGGCCCACCTGGGCACACAGCATTGTGGGTGCCCCCCAAGCCCCCTGCATGGCTAGCCTCTGACATGTAAGGGCTACACCAGCACCTCAAACCTCTCTGTGCAGGCAAATTCCTGGGGATCTTATTCTGATGCAGAGTCCGGTTCAGCAGACCTGAGGTAGACCTAAGAGTCTGCATTTCCGGCAAGCTCCCTGGCAATGCCAAGGCTACTAGTTCATGGACCACACTTTGCACAGTGAGGGCTCAGCACACCTAGGTTTGAATACTTCCCCAGACACTTTATGACCTAACTCTCTGAGCCTCTATTTGCTTGTCTGCGAGATGAGGTAATAATCAGCAGCTACACCAGCGGGTAGGGGGTTGCCAATCCCGTGCAGTTAATGGAGAGCCGGGGCTCAACCCGGGGCTTGCCCTTCGGTCGAGCAAGAGAAAGACTCTCTCAGGAATATTAGAGAAGGGTTTGGGGCCCAGCCACACTGTTACTTTCAAGAAGTGGTCTGGCAGCATGAGTTTCAGAATCAAACAGATCCAGATTGTTCTCTGAGTCTCAGGTCAATCCTCTGTATCACATAAACATTACCACATAGGAAGGTTGTTGCTGGGAAGTAAAAATAAATACATAAAATAAATCTGTAAGTAAAGTGCTTAGGACGGGGCTTAGCATGCAAGAGGCCATCAATAAACATTAGTTTCCTTTTTTCCTATGTTAATATTCTGTTTTCCTATATTTCCCAGTGAAAATTCAGCTACAAGTCAACAGTGTGAGCTAGGGATTTCTGAGGAAAATCATTCAATAATCTTGAGCTTGAATACTCATCTCTAAACCACTTTTATTTCTTGGGATCTGTTGGTTACAAGTGACAGAGACCGCCACCTCAGACTGGTTTAAAAGGCATTATGGCTCACTTAACTGAAAAGTTAAGTGAGGTTCAGGCTGGTGGGGTTCAGGCATAGCTGGATCTAGGCACTCAAAAGGTATTATTGGGAACTCATGTCTCTCTTAGTTCTGCTTTAGCTTCGTTCTTGGGCAGCCTCACTGCTTGTGATGGCAAAGATGATCTCCAGCAGCTCCAGATTGGCAGACAAGGTTTAAAAAAAAAAGAACTTCTTTCCAGAATATTCCAGAAAAGGTCCCAGGGCTGATCCTTATTAGCCCAGATTGAGTCCCTGTTCTTGAATGAATTGCTGTGATGTGACCTACTCAGCCCTGTGTGACGTGTCCATCCTGGAGGCAGGGATAAGCCAGGCCATCCAATCACTTTGACAGGGAAGAAGGATAGTGAGCGGGAAGAAAAACTGGGTATGCATACCAGAAAAAAAGGGAGTGGAGGCTCAGCAGGCAAAAACCAAAACCAACAGATGTCCACAATACCACATAAGTCACCAATCATCAAATCATCAAAATAGAGGAAATCTTAAGCCAGTCTGTGGTCCCGATGCCTAGAAACCACTGTGCCTCGTTAACTCCAAAGGGAAATCCCACAGGGAACCCAATTCTACAGCAACCAGGAATCTCCCTTTGATGGAAATGTTCCTTAGAAGCTGAGCTAACTTTGTAACAAGTCCGATGCGTGGAATTCTCTTCAGGCAAACTCACTGCCTCTCCAACTGTTCTAACTTCACATATGTCTAAAATATTGAGAGCCCTATCCCTCCAGGGAATTCCACTTCCGGCCCATGAAGCCCAGCTGCATCTAAAAATGTAAAGCTGCTTTGTTAAGACAAAGTCAACTATTTCTGAATCTCTAGCCTCAGGAGGCAGACCCTCCAACTTGGTTAAACTGGATCCATCTTCTCAGAATTATCATCACCAACCCAGTTACCGATTTTACTTCTTTTCCTCACTGTAGAAGGAAGTTCAACTTTCAATTTCTTTGGACCTGGAAGAATAAAAACCAAACTCTTAGTAGTGGTTTCGTCTGCATGGTAGAATAAAGGAGGTGAATGGCGCATAAGTTATTTCTGAAATAAGAAAAATAATAATAATAAAGACACTTTTAAATTAAAAATATCTCCTAGAATGAAGAGAACAGGATACAACGAAAAGATTAGTCCAAAGGACTAATTGTCCACAGCTAC
>NW_004443955.1:21591257-21592887 GCF_000243295.1 Trichechus manatus latirostris
AAAATATTAAAAAAAAAAAAAAAATATCTCCTAGTGGTTCTGTCAAGCCCACTATACCATGTCGGTGAGCTAACACTGACTTAGGATCTGTAATAAATAAGAAAATTTCTCCCTCAATAATAACAAAAACAAAATCTGAGTAAAACAAAAGCAATGGGGAAAGAAAAGTACATAAGATAAAATCTCAGCCAAGTGACATTTTACATCCTAATTGCCTTAAAGAAGCAAAGATTTCCCATTTGATATAATGATATACTCCTTGGGGACCTGAGACCCTGGACTAGAAGTCGAGAGTCCCAGAACACAGTCACAGTTTTGCCGTTTCCAAGCTGTGTGACTCCAGGAAAATCACTTCAACCATCTGGGCCTCAGTTTTCACATTTTCTAAAAAGATCTCTAAAAAAAAAACAGTTGCCATCAAGTCAATTCCAACTCCTGGAGACGCTACATGTGTCACAGTAGAACTGTACTCCATGGGGTTTTCAATATCTGATTTTTCAGAAATAGTCACCAGACCTTTCTTCCAAGGCACTTCTGGGTTGACTGGAACCACCAACCTTTCAGTTAGCAGCAGAACACTTCACTGTTTGCACCTCCCAGGGACTCCAAAATCATCTCTATTGTCTAACTAATTTCTATAATTATTCTAACATACAGATGGAAAAGGCTTTGAAAACACGATAAACACGATAAGGGATTATTAATCAACTTCTTAATTATTTAAGCATGTTGCATTCTACCAGCTCCCAATAAAGGAAATACACACACTAATACTTTGTGGCCTTGTTGGCTTGTTCGTTATTTAAACTTCAGGTGCTGAGGGCTGAAACCCTCACACTCCTCAGTCCATGGAATATTAACACCAAGGTCCCGAGCACAGGTCGGATCTTATTTATTCATTTGTTTATTCCCTTTGAGCTCCATTCCCCACTCCTATTCTCCTCCTCCTTGCCTATGAACAACCATTTTATTCTGTTTACTATATAACTTTTTGGACATATTCTTTAAAAGCTGTATATGTTTATATGAGTGTTATTGTTGATTGAATTGTGTTCCCCAGAAATGTGTGTCAGCTTGGCAAAGCCATGATTCTCAGTATCGTGTGGTTGGCCTCTATTTTGTGATCTGTTGTGATTATCCCATGTGTTGTAAACTGTAACCTCTATGATGTTAATGAGGCAGGACTCAATCTACACGATTAGGTTGGATCTTGAGTCAATCTCTTCTGAGATATGAAAGAGAGAAGCAAGCGTTCAGCTGTGTAGATCATAACAAATTGTGGATAACATTGCCAAGAATGGGAATTTCAGAACACTGAACTGTGCTCATGAGGAACTGCACATAGACCAAGAGGCATCATTCGAACAGAATAAGGGGATACTGCATGGTTTAAAGTCAGGAAAGGTGTGTGTCAGGGTTGTATCCTTTCACCATGTGTATTCAGTCTGTACGCTGAGCAAATAATCTGAGAAGCTGGACTGTATGAAGAAGAACAGGGCATCAAGATTGGAGGAAGACTCATTAACAACCTGTATTATGCAGAAGACACAACCTTGCTTGCTGAAAGTGAAGAAGATTTGAAGCACTTACTGATGAAGATCAAAGACCACAGCCTTCAGTATGGATTACA
>NW_004443955.1:21592987-21609239 GCF_000243295.1 Trichechus manatus latirostris
ACTGATGAAGATCAAAGACCACAGCCTTCAGTATGGATTACACCTCAACATAAAGAAAACAAAAATCCTCACAACTGGACCAATAAGCAACATCATGATGAACAGAGAAAAGATAGAGGTTGTCAAGGATTTCATTTTACTTGGCTCCACAATCAACACCCATGGAAGTAGCTGTTAAGAAATCAAAAGATGCATTGCACTGGGCAAATCTGCTGCAAGAGACCTCTCTAAAGTGTTGAAAAGCAAAGATGTTACCTTGAAGACTAAGGTGTGCCTGACCCAAGCCATGGTGTTTTCAATCGCCTGCTATGCATGCAAAAGCTGGCCAATGAATAAGGAAGGCTGAAGAATTGACTCCTTTGAATTGTGATGTTGGCAAAGAACATTGACTATACCATGAACTGCCAAAAGAATGAACAAATCTGTCTTGGAAGAAGTACAGCCAGAATGCTCCTTAGAAGCAAGGATGGCGAGACTATGTTTCACATACTTTGGACATGTATCAGGAGGGATTAGTCCCTGGAGAAGGACATCATGCTTGGTAAAGTAGAGGGTCAGTGAAAAAGAAGAAGATCCTCAATGAGATGAATTGACACAGTGGCTGCAACAATGGACTCAAGCATAACAACGATTGTGAGGATGGCGCAGGACCAGGCAGTGTTTCACTCTGTTGTACATAGGGTCGCTATGAGTTGGAATGGACTCAACGGCACCCAACAACAACACTGTGAGAGAATAAACTTCTGTTTGTTAAAGCCATCCACTTGTGGTATTTCAGTTATAGCAGCACTATGTGACTAAGACACCTTATTTTTAGTTTATATAAATGGCATTTTTTGATGTTTCATTTTTGTTTCCTACAGCTCTCACTAACGCTATGTTCTTAAGTCACATCTATGTTGCTGTTATATATCTGATCCATTTCCTCTAATTGTTTCATTATACTTCATGTGCATTCACCACACTTTACCAGTTTTGTCTCCTGATGATGGGCACCTCCCTATCACTATAAACAACACTGCAATGAACATCTTTCTCCTCATCTCCAGGTATATGTTAACTCTTACAGTATGCATATACTCAATTTGCTTGCTTTCCATTCCAATCTCCTCACAGCAGTGCATGGAGGTTCCTAAACTCCCTATCCTCACCATACTGGGCTTTATCCAGCTTTCTAATAGATATAAAGATATAATCTAATAGATAGAAAGTGATATCTCACTGTTGTTTAATTTTCAGTTTTCTCATTACTAACGACCATTATTAATGATCACCTCATCACATGCTTATTATTTTAGGTGGGGAGTGGGGATTCTTCCTCTGAAAATTGCCTGTTTATATCCTTTGCCCATTTTGTTAGAAGTTGCCATCTTTTTCCTGTTGATCTGATAATTTTCTTACAGCGTCTAGGTTACATCTTCTCCCATCTGTCATTTATTAACTTTTCTGTGGTGGTGGTGGTGGTTGTTAGTTACCTAGTCGAGTAGGCTCTGACTCATGGCGACCCCACGTAAGACAGAATGAAAGCTTGCCCAGTCCTGAAACATCTCTCGGATTGTTGGTATGCTTGATTCCATTTTGCAGATGCTGTGTATTTTGAGTGCCTTCCAACTTGGGGACTCAATTTGGTTATGATCCAAAGGGTTTTCATTGGTTAATTTTCAGAAGACCATGGAGCCTTTCTTCCTACTCTCTCTTAGTCTGGGAGTTCTGCTGAAACCTGCCCACCCTCGGTAACTCTGCTGGTATTTAAAATACTGGTGCTATAGCTTGTGGATCACAGCAACACACAACCCACCACAGCACAGCAAACTGACAGACGAATGGTGGTTTTGTCCTTGGTTACTTGACCAGAAACCCTTACTTTCGATGTGACCAGATTCATCTGTTTTCTGCCTTGTGGTTTGTACTTTCAATAGGAATCTTCCTATCAACACCCCCACCCTACTCCCACAAACCGGCCTGCTCCTGACACCACTGTGAACATCCCATCCTAGTAAGCAAAACTCACCTTGTTGCTTAAACTCTCCTGCTGACTTAAGGATAAAATCAAAGCACCTTACTTTGCTGTGCAAGGTCCTCTACAACCTTAATTCCAACCTTTCCACCTCTTTTCTTCTACATAAACCCTTCATCCATCCCAGCTCCCCTACCCACCCCCATCACAACTCTGCCTTGCACAGGCTGTTCATGCTTTTAAGAAGCCCTTGCCCCCCTTCTTCAGCTGGTAAATGTGAAGACTCTTTCAACTGTTACTTTTGATTTGAATATGTGAATTTTTTTCCTACTCAGAATACCATTGATATTTGCAGGTTTAACAAACGTGGTCTCCTTCTTTGGTGATGAGTCCTAATGACCCGTGACATGTTACCGTTCTTATCGTCACAGTCACGAGTGGTGAGCAGTAGAAGAAGGAACACGTGTAGCAGCAGAATCTCCATTTTACAGGTCAGGAAGCTGAGCCCTCGAGAGGCTCTATAACCCGCACATGGCTGTGCAATTCACCAGTGGCAACGCCTAGGTTTAAACGCATGCCTCCTTAACCACAAAGCCCACATGGGTCCCTGTCTTATGCTGGTATTTGTTACTTCAGTGAAGTGCAGATTTGGAAGGAGTGCTGTGTGACACTTAGGGTGGGAAGGAGTCGCTTAACCATGAGGCTGCCCCTCAGCTTTGAGGCTCTCTGCTGGTCCTGAGGTAACAGCAACTCTGCTGACAGGACAGAAAAACCACAAAAAAACCAACCCCCCACAAAAAAAAAATCACTTTGCAGACATTTACCACCAAGTGAGAGGGAAAAAAACATGAGGGAAAGTTGTGAAGGAGTGATTATTTAAGGTGTGAGAATATGCAAGGACTCATTGCTTCTTAATGGGGATGTAATTTAAGAGAAAGCCTAAACATGTCCTTCACAAACATGGGAACTCTTAGAAGTTGCTAGACAAATCCCTCTTAAACGTCATGATCCTGAGACATAGTGAACTCCCTGAGTAGGTTTTGGCAAAGAATGCGGTTTTAGGAATTCCGTGGAAATTAGCTACAAAGCACTTCATGGTGAGCCACACCTTTTAGCAAAAAAAAAAAAAAAAAAAAAAAAAGACATTAGCAATATACTTTCTGAGGCAGCGAACACCATGTTGTAAAACTTAAGTCCCCGCAGAGTCTAATTTAGATAATTACAGTTTGCCTCCTAGGACTCTCCCTGTGGATCCTGCTGGCTTTGGTTATCTTTATTATTGCTATTCTTCTAAATGACTGGGCAGGGCAGGATTACCAGGCCAAGCCCACTGCAATGAAAACTGAGGAGGAACGGTGGTTCTTCTATCAGCTAACTAGTCCCCATCTGACAGAAACAATTATTTTTGTACAGAGCGCAGTGCGCCGACGTTTGCAGTAACGTGCTCAGAAAAGTGCGCAAGCGTCTCAGGTGGTTTTTCCCGTCGGTCAGCCTTTCCTGACGCGAAACGGACCTCTTGCTCTGTGCTGCTCTTGTCAGCTGCGGTTGAGTCGGCCCCCGGCTCGTGATGACGCCATGCACCATGGAACAAAACACTGCACTGCGGATCAGCCTGTTGTGATCAAAAGGGTTCTCGTCGGCTCGTGTTTTAGAAGTAGAACACCAGGCCTTTCTTCCTAGTCCGTCTTATTCTGGAAGCTCTGCTGAAATCTGTTCAGCCTCATAGCAACACGCAAGCCTCCACTGACGGATAGGTGTCGCTGCACAGGAGGTGCCCTGGTCAGGAATCAAACCTGAGTCTCCTGCATGGAAGGCAAGAATTCTACCACTGAACCACCGCTGCTCCCAGATTCTCCTCTGTAGCAGCTCGGGCTCCAGAATGCTGACTGTCCTGACTCAGAGGCAGCATCACAAAGAATTTAAGAACATTTTGTTAGAGCAGGACTGGGGGGACCAAATCCTGGGTCTGCTACTCTGAGGTGTGTGACCATGGCTAAATTACTCTCCCCCTGCATGCCTCGGTTTCCCCATCTGTCACACGGGGATGATAACACTGCCTTCCTCACAGGGCAGTTGTGAGGAGTAATTGAATTTATATGTGCACCCCACAGAGAAGAGAGCTTGCCTCCAATACGTGTTCAATGAGCCTTAGCTCCAACCACTCCATCGAGAATCAGGTCGCTAACCTCTCTGAGCTGGACTCATGTCCAACATCACAGAGTCATTATAGTGACAAAAACAGTTAATGCATACAGGTCACTACGAAGACGTGAGGTGCTGGGAAGGGCAGCAGGGCCTGGAGAGTGTGAAGGACAGAATGGGCTGCAGAGTCCCCAGCAGGCTCTATCACATACTGACTGTGGGGTCTCGGGTCACACTCCTCCCCTTTCTGTGCCTCCATTTCCCCTTCTGAAAACGTCATTTCTAAACCCTCATCCTTCCATTCTAAAACATCTCACAACTGCCTGGGCCTGGTTGAGACATTCTTGCAAAGTCAGATTATATAATCACCAAGACTTCTGATAAATTAGATCTATACTGGGAGTAAATGGCCTGGAATAAAGACTAAGTTTGAGACCTAGGAGAGAGATAGTGAGAGACCCCCTACACAGACCTCTGAGAGTGTTGCTGAGACTGGGGACTGAGGGGAAAGGAGGAAGGGAGCAAACTCCTCAGGCCAGCTGACAAAAGATGACAGAGAGAAGCACGTGCCTGAGATGTTTCATAAATCAAGAATGGAAGGCGGTGTTCAGAACACCTACGCCAGGTCCCAAGGGACCTGCCAGACTCATGACCATAATCCATGAGCAGCTGCAAAGTCCCGAGTCTTTTGGTTCCTTAGAGAGGGACTGGCTGAGGTGCCCTGGGAGCAAGTCTCTGACTTAGCTGGCCTCAGCATAGGAAGACTTAATGGTGGTCTTTTCCAGTCCTTCTTGACTACCAGTGTAGACAATCAGCCTAAATATTTTACCCTCACTAAACCTACTCACTATCAGACTCTGCCCAGCCATACTTGGCTAGGGTTTGGCCTGACAGCAAAGAGGAATGAGTTAGACTAGCAAAGGGCAGGGCCAAGCCCAAGATTAACCCAGAGAGCTGGCCACCCAAGTCTGCCAAGAAAGGTGTGGGAACCTTGGGTAATCCCTGCAGAGAAAAGAGAAGCATCCTTAGAAGGAGATGAGCAGCTCTAAGCCCCCATTAGCCAGAGCTTGAGCCCCTGGGGGCCAGGCACCATCAAGACCTACACAACCACAGGTGGGAAGCTACCAGAACCGCCTGCTCGCACACACACCTGGTGGCAGTGTTGGGCTGCTCTGAGAGTTACAGCTGGCTGGTCTTGGGTGAAGGCATGACACCCATCCCTCTCACAGGCCAGATTCAATTCCATGGCCGCTGACACCTAGAAATATGCCCCTCACACACGACGTACTTGGCAAGTGTTAGAGAAGGAATGGACTGATTCTAACTCAAATTCTGGCCTCAGAATTGTGTGGTCTCAGAGTCTCTGAGTCTCAGTGCCTCCTCTGAATACTGTGATAATAATAATATCTACAGGAATAATACTGGCCTCCAGGGTATTTAAGAGATGGAATGGGATAACACATGGGAAACCACTTGGTCACATCTAAAGACTCTACAAAAGCAAGGGATTAAAAACATTAGAAAACTGCCTCCTCATTCCTCTCAAATAAGTGCAGATAGAAATATTTTATGGCTTAGAAGAAAAGGAAAATCCATTTTCTCACTTTTTGTCTCAAAGTGACCACAAACTGATTTCATAACTAACATACACACTCTTAGACACACAAATACACACAGGTTTATACACACACACACACACCTCAGACCTGCTGCTCCCCAGGGCTCCCTATCTCAGCCAATGGCACCAGCATCTGTCTGCTCCACAGTTCAGTTCCCAGGTCATTACTGACACCACTTCCCAACCCCTTACTCAACTCTAAGTCCTCAGTCCATTTTACCCCCAAAAAAGCTTTCAAATTCCATCTCCCCACCCTGATCTAAGACTCCACCTTCTCTTTCTTACCCTGTCCAGTTGACTCCAAACAGAAGCCCTGCATCTACTCCTATCTCTTAAATCCATTTTCCTTACTCCAGCCAGAGTGATCTTTCTGTACAGAGTATCTGATCACATCACTCCACCAAAATCCTTCCGTGGTTCAGGATCGTGTCAAGACGGGCCTGGGTAACTTGGCCTCCGTCTTCCTCTTGGGCCTCATCCCAGACCCTCCTCCCTTCACTTTCCTGACTCTGATCATATAGGCCTTTTGTCAGAGCTTCAAAGACTAGCCTTCTCTGCCCTTGGGTGGTGGGTGTGTACAGACACTGCCCTCTCTGCCAGAACACTCTACCCTCCCTTCTCCACCTGCTAACTCCCATTCTTCCTACTGATCTTAGTGAAAATGTCTTCCTCAGAGAACCTTTCCCTGGCAAGGACCCGTAAGCCCTATTCTGGACTTGCCCAGCCCCCAGACTAGAACTGATTCCTCAGCACCTGACATCTTTCATTCTTGCTACTTATCAGAGTTTTCATTGTCTATTTGGGTAATTTTTCTTTCATAGGTCTCTGCCACCAGACTGACAGCTTTGTTATTAGTCGCTCGTCAAGTTGATTCTGATTCATAGCGACCCCATGTGTGCAGAGTAGAACTGCTCCATGGGGTTTTCAAGGCTGTGACCTTTCTGAAGCAGATCGCGAGGTCTGTCTTTTGAGGCAGCTCTAGGTGGTTTCGAACTGCTAACCTTTTGGCTACTAGTCAAGCGCTTAACCATTTATACTACCCAGAGACTCCTAGACTGACAAGTACTGGGGCCATAATTGCATCTATTTTTTTTTTCACCTCTGTATCTTTGGAAGGAGACCCTGGGTAGTGTAAACAGTTAACACGCTCAGCTGCTAACCAAAAGGCTGGAGGTTTGAGTCCACCCAGAGGCACCTCGGAAGAAAGACCTGGCAATCTACTTCCAGAAAATCAGCTACCGAAAACCCTATGGAGCACAGTTCTACTCTGACACACATGAGGTTGCCCTGAATCAGAGTCAACTCGACAGCAACCGTGTTTTTTGTTTGTTTGTTTGTTTGTTTGTTTTTGGGTTGTTTTGGTATCTTTGGAGCTTAGCTGAGCACGTAGTAGCCAATGACTACTGAGTGAAGGATGAGAAGCAAAACTACCTTTATTTTGAAAAAATTTTAAGACCTGTCTTAAATATTTTTATTGTATCTGAATGGCCCTCAAGTAAAAGTTGTCTCTGTTGATCTAAGGTGGTAGTCCTCAACACAATAGCATATTACATCAACAGGGATCTTTAAAAAAAATCAAAGCCCTGACTCCAACCCCAGAGCATTTGTTTTAAATGGTCTGAGAGATCAGGCCCTTTTTTTTTTTAATTGTGGTAAAATATATCCATATAACAAAAAAATTACCATTTTAACCATTTTTAAGTGTACAATTCAGTGACATTAACTATATTCACCATGTTGTACAAACCATTACTAGTATCTATTTCCAAAAGTTTTTCATCATCCCACTCAGAAACTCAGTGCCTCTTAAGCAGTAATTCCCCATTTCCTCTCCCGTCAGCCCCTGGTAAACACTAATAAACGTTTGTCTCTATGCATTTACCTATTCAAGGAGCCCTGGTGGCACAATGGTTAAGCACTTGGCTGCTAACCAAAAGGCCAGAGGTTTGAACCCACCAGCAGCTCCCTATGAGAAAAGACCTGGCCATCTGCTCCCATAAACATTACAGCCTAGGAAAGAAAGTCTATGGGGCAGTTCTACTCTGTCATATACGGTCGCTATGAGTTGGAATTGACTTGACAGGACACAACAACAATTCTTCTATTCTAGATAGTTCATATAAATGTTGATCACACATTACGTGCCCTTCTGTGACTGACTTATCTCACTTAGCGTAATGTTTTCAAGGTTCAGCCATGTTGTAGCGTGTATCAGAACTTTATTTTTCTTTCCGGCTGAGCAATATTCCATTGTTGAGATATACCACTTTTTGTTTATCCATCACCTGTTGATGGACACTTGGGTTGTTTCCTCCTTTGGGCTATTGTAAATAGTGCTACAATGAACATTGGTGTACAAGTATCTGAGTCTCTTCTTTCAAATCTTTGGAGTCTATACCTATGAGTGGAATTGCTGGGTTGTATGGTCATTCGATGTTTAGCTTTTTGAGGAACCTCATATTTTTTTAAAAGTTCTCACAACTGACTCTACTGTGCAAACAAGACTGAGATCTACTGGCCTAAGGAGTCCCATCTAGGTCCATCCTTGCACCCCACAATGACTGTACTCGGTGTCAAGAAGCAGGAGTGCGTTCAGTCCAGAAGCCTTCTAATTTGAAGAAGAGTCCAAGCTACTGGACAAAAGGAAGAAGGGCTAGGATCCAGGCCCCAAATAAGGGACAAGTAAAACCCAGGCTACTGTTCAGGGGTCTTCCTAAGCAATGGAGAAAGTAGAAGAGAAAGCAGGAACCAGGGCAAAAGCTTAGGCCAACAAACAGGTGGACCACTGGACCATTGCTGTGAGGACGTCCACTGTGGGTGGGGGGGGTGCACCAAGGAAGACTACATCACCTGTGCTAACCTCAGGCTCAGCAGATGTTATAGATTGAATCATGTCCCCCCAAAAAATACATTAAATTCCTAACTTTTATATCTGTGAAGGAGCCCTGGTGGCATAGTGGTTAAGTGCTTGGCTGCTAACCAAAAGGTCAGCAGTTCGAGTCCACCAGCCACTCCTTGGAAACCCTATGGGGCAGTTCTACTTTCTCCTACCAGGTTGCTATGAGTCAGAATTGACTCAATGGCAATGGGTTTGGTTTAGGTCTGGTATACCTGTGAATGTGACCTTGTTTGGGGAAATAGGGTTTTTCTGTGCAGATTTTATCCATTAACGACATTATACTGGAGTAGGGTGGGTCCTAGTACTAATCGTTTCTGAGTGGTGTCTTATAAATGGGGAGAATAAACACAGAGACAAAGCAACGCATGGGAAGATGCCATGTGAAGATACATCTACAAGCAACAAAGGAACGCCAAAGATTGCCGGCAGCCACTAGAAGCTAGGAGAAAGACTTGGAACAGTTCCTTTCTCAGAACCCTCAGAAGGAATCAACATAGCCGATACTGTTATTTGGACTCCTAGCCTCCAGAAGTGTGAGATGATAAATGTCCATTCTCTAAATCCACCCAGTTGTGGTATTTTGTTACAACCGCCCAAGGAGACTAAGCTAGCAGTAACAGGTCTGGGACAGCAAGACCAACTGCAGAGCCCACCTGCTCACGAGGACAGGAGTCCTAAAGAACTACCACGCACTCTCTGCTTTGGCTCAGACCCAACACATCTCTGACATATCAGCTTGAAATTCCTCAGGGCTTTGAGACTGGTGAAGCTGGGGTCAGCACGGACTAATTAAGGCCAGAGAAATTCCTCTAAAATTTCCAAGGCCTGTTTAGAATTTGATGCTTAGAAAACAAACCCTATTTTGTGAAAATCTAAAGTGCTGAAAGTCCCAAATAGACAAAAGTGCTATTTATGAGCCTGGCCCCCCTCCCTCCTATCTTCCGGGCATCGTGTGTCAGCTCAACTTGTTAGTCAGTTGTTTTTGTCTGCTTGTGTTTTGTTCTCATTTTTAAAGTTGGTTCTGGGCTTCAAGAGAAAGACCAGATTGACAACTTGCAGAGAGAGTGGCCCTCTCCTCTATCTGGAAGGGCCAACATCTCCTTGGCAATCAGCCAGCCTGATTTAATGTTCCTCCTAATGATGGGAATGAGGGGGAAAGGGCTGATCATTAAAAACCCCAGATAAGGCCCCATTAGGAGGCATGGCCAAGCCAAGGGCCATCTGGAAGCCTCACAAAAAGAGGCTGCCGGGAGCTCATACCCCAGGTGGCCCACATCATGGGGTCACATTTGCTAATGTCATACGGCCAAGGTCAGATTCAAGAGGTGGAGAAATAGATTCCTCTTCTTGATGGAAGGATCAGCAGAGTCATATTGTCAACAGGTAATGTGTCAGGATGAGCTGGATTTGGGGCCATTTGAGTAGGGGCTGACTCAATGACAGCTAACTACAACAACATATATCCACAGGTGAGCATGTACACATGTGTGATCGTTAAGGTTGTGTGTCAGCTTGGCTGAGCAATGATTCTCAGTGGTTTGGCAGTCGTATGATGATGTGATCACCTCCATGATGGGATCTGCTGTGAGTAGCCAATCAGTTGAAAGGGAGTTTCCTTGGGAGTGTGTCCTGCATCCAATATAGGTGGACTTTCTGGCAAGACTTGTGGGCTTTTGCTCACTCTGTATCCTGCAGCTGGCTCCTGTTCGTCTGACCTCCAGTTCTTGGGACTTGAGCTAGCAGCTTACCTGCCATCTTGCCTGCCAATCTTGGGATTCGTTGGTCTCCACAGCCTGTGAGCCAGAGCCCTGCTGTCTGACCTGCCGATCTCGGGTTCTCCAGCCCCTGCAGCTATGTGAGTCAGGAGAAGCTTCCAGCCTGACCCACGGATTTGGAACTTTCCAGCCTCTACAACCATGTGAGCCATTTCCTTGATACAAATCTTTCTCTATGTGTTTTTATACACTGCACTGGTTTTGCTTCTCTAGGGAACCCCGCCTAAAACAGCATGACACACACACACACTCACACACTTAATAGAGCCTCAGGAGTTTAACACAGTGCTTAACATAGTAGACACACACGGCATTTGTTTTGAATGACTGCCTCTACTATAAAATTCCAGTTATTCTGTCAGGTAACTAAAAATTTATAATCTCAAGAATTATATAAAATAGTCTAACCTCAAGATTGCCGATTTGTTTATCTTGAACACTCTTGCTGAGCTAGCAACTGGAGTCACAAACAAATAAAACTTCCCTTGTTCACTGGAAAGGATGTGAGTGTTATTCCTATAAACCTGAAATGCTTCAGCCCTCCCCTTCCCCCTGAGCTGCAGAGGCAGATACACTCAACTACTTATCCAGCATTTCTCCTTGGCTAGATTAAAAGCATCTAATGCAGACAGACTCTGCTGCTTACCCACTATCCGTTCCCTTTCCTCACTCACCAAAAGAGCCTTAATTTTATTTGGGGTGCAGTGGACTCCCCAGGTTCCCTCACAGGTAGGGGTGGCTGAGTACGTAGTTATAGCCAGTGAGACACAAGCTGAGGGTCTGGGGAAAGCTTATACTTTCCTCATACAGGCTCCTGTCTCCTACACACGCCCCTGCTTTCCCCTTCGTGCCTCTTTTGCCTGCAGTGGGGCTGGGGAGCTAGAGGTGCAGAGCCCACCTATGACCACAAAGCCACAGATGTAAGCACAAAGGTGGCAGAGCGGAAAGGTGCAAAGAGCCTAAATCCTCAAAGGGCGTCCTGGAGCCTCCATTACAGCCCTAAACCAGCTATCTGAGCCTTCTTGTTACACCAGATACACAAGCTCTTACTTGATGAAGCCACTTTTTATTGATTATTTTCTGTCAGTTGCAGCTTTTGTGGATTGAATTGTGTCTCCCAAAAAGATATATTGAAGTGCTAACTCCTGGTACCTGTGAACGTCACCTTATTTGGAAGCAGCATCTTTGAAGATATTAATATGAGGTCATACCAGAGCATGGTAGGTCCTAATCCTCTGGGTTCTGATCCAGTCTGAGTGGTGTCCTCATGAAAGAAAAGAGATGCAGACAGACAGACAGACAGAGGAAGGACAACATGAGAAGATACATCTACAAGCCAAGGAACCCCTGGGGCTACCAAAAGCTAGGAGAGACAAGAAGGGATCTTCCCCCTAGGGACTTCGAAGGGAGCATGGCCCTGTCTGTCTACATGTTGATTTGGACCTCTAGCCTCCATAACTGTAAGACAGTGGATTTTTGCTATTTAAGGCCACCCGATTTGTGGTATTTTGTCACAGCAGCCCAGGAAACTAATACAATAGCCAAACACATTCTCAACTGACACACATGGCAAACTCAATACATCCAAAGCTAAGCTCATGATTTCCCCCAAACCAGGTTTTCTCTTCCAGTCTCTGCACATCTATAGTCAGAAATCAAGGGCTTCTCATGGATTCTCCATCAGCCTTACCCTCTGTGCTGAGACCTATCAATTTTACTTCCTAAATATCTCAAAGCCATCTTCATTTCCTTGTCCTCCAACCAACCACAAAAGCCTGGTTGCTGCTCTCTCTGCTTTAACCCTTGCTTCCCCCATGCCCAATCCATTTTCTACCTGGCCACCAGAGTGTTCTCTTCAAAATACAGATCTTCTCAGGTCATACCCCAACTTCCAACCGTTGAAAGGCACCTACTGCATTTAGGATAAAGACCTAGATCTTTTACCTGAACTGCAAGCGGCAGGCCTGACCTTACCCTTCCTCTCCACGTTTCTCCCACCTTCTGGGCACCATTTACTCTGGCCTCCCTCCAGTTCGGTAATTCCCAAACTTGTCTGCTCATTCAAATCAGGGATCTTTCAAAATTTAATTATAGCACAATCTCAAGGGGTCAGACCTGTTGTTGGTTGCTGTCACGTTGATTCTAACTGATGGCAATCCCATGTGCTACAGAGTAAAACTGCTCCATAGGGTTTTCTTGGGGAAGGAGCCCTGGTGGCACAAATGGTTAAATGCTCGGCTACTAACTGAAAGAGTGGCAGTTGGAACCCATCCCATAGCTCTGTAGGAGAAAAACCTGGGAATCTGCTTCCATAAAGATTACAGCCAAGAAAACTCTATAGGGCAGTTCTACTCTGTTACATGGGGTCGCTATGAGTTGGAATCAGCTCAATAGCACCCAACAACAACAATCTAAGCAGATTTGCAGGCCTTTTTTCCACAGACCACTGGGTGGATTTGAACTGTCAACCTTCAGGTTAGCAGTCAAGTGCAAACCATTTGTACCACCCAAGAGCCTGGCATTAGACTCTGTTGTTGTTGTGTGCTGTCAAGTCGATTCTGATACATAGCAACCCTATAGGACAGAGTAGAACTGCCCCACAGGGTTTCCTAGCCTATAATCTTTACAGGAGCAGATGGCCAGGTCTTTTCTTCCAAGGAGCCACTGGTGGGGTCCAATCTCCGACCTTTCAGTTAGCAGTTGAGCTCTTAACCATTATGCCACCAGGGCCCTGTGGGGTTAGACCTAGGCATCGGTATTTCTTGAAGCTCCCGCAGGTAATTCCAGGGTGCAGACAAGTTTAGGAACCATGGTTTCTGTTTCTTAACTGGGTGATATTTTCCCCACCCACTAGTGAAGCTGCCTTCACACATGATCTGCTTTCTGCCCAGACAACGCTGCACACCCCTTCACCTACCCTCCTCCCCAACATTTTCTCCTCCTTCCCATCCTTCAGCTGACTGCCAAATGTCACTTTCTCAGGAAAGCTCTTCCAAGTCCCCCAGTGTAGGTCGGGTGTCCCAGTTCCCCACTCTCAGAGCCTGTGATTCTTTTCTCCAGAATTCTTACTGCAATTGGTTGCGATACTTTTATTTTGCAATAATTTGCTCCATGTCTTTCCCCCCACCCCGCCAGACTCAAAGCTCTCTAAGGTCAGGTCCTTTCTGGTTTCACTCTTATTGTGTCAACAGGGCTGAGCTCTCCACCTGAGGCTCAGTAGATGCAACACCTATTTGCTGAATGAATGAATAATCAGTATTATCTCCACCTTATAGATGAGGATACTGAGACTCCAAACCTAAGATCCCACTGCTAGTGTGTACAGAGGAACAGTCAACCCCAGATTTTTACACTCTTCTAAACCACTGGTGCTCAGACTTCACCAGAATCATAGAATCAACTGGAGGGCTGAGTTTCTGTTCTAGGGGTGAAAAATTTGAAAATGGATAGTAGTGATGGTTGTACAAGATAGTGAATTGGTGGACATAGTTAATGTCATTGAATTGTACACTTAAAAATGGTTAAAATGACGAATGTTATATACGTGTGTGTGTGTGTATATTTATCCACAACTTAAAAAAACACACAACTTCTGGACCCCACACAGAGAGTCTGATTCCAGAAGTCCAAAAGCCTGAGAATCTGCTTTCCAGCAAGCTCCCTGGTGATGCTGCTGCTTCTAGTGCAGGGACCACTCTTAAAGACTCTGCCCAGGCTCCTCCTTTTTGAGCACCTCCCCCAGAGTGCATTTGGAGATGGGGAAAATTCGAGGTGAATTCAAATCCACCTTTAATCTTGCAACTGTCTTTTTTTTCTTTTTTCTCTCCTTTCTTTCTCTTGCTCTCTCTCTCTTCCCCACCCACCCCCCACTATTCAAATTGTTAGAATCTGGTGTTCTCCAGGTTGTTAGAAGGGCCTCCTTCCCCCTTGCCGCCCCTGCTGACAGAGGCTGCCCAGCTGTGGCAAAGCTCAGACTCTTGCCCCAGGGGGGCGGGCAAAGGCTCCAAGTGTATTGGCAGCCAAGTGGCAATAGAGTATGGCAGGCCCGCTCCAATGCCAGCACACCTGATTCATGTCCAGAAAAAAGACAAGCATGAAATTCTGCTTGGAGAGAAATGGGCAGGCTGCAGCCTTCACCGCAGCCCAGGAGATTTCCGAAAGATTCTCTGAGCCACATTGTCAGGCACCCCACAGTCCACCAGAATTCTTCCTTTCTGCACTCTTTCTTCTGCACTTCCCTGTATTTCAACAAATGGTCACAAATAAACGGGTGCGGATCTTTACTACACGTTGAGTGTGCGAGAACAAAGGTGGGAACTGTGTGTCGTTCACAGCTCGTTCCACCCCGATAATTAATATTTTCAGCCTGTGAGGTCTGTTTATATTTTGAAGTTCCCACCCACAGATCTGATGCTCGTACTGGCTTCCCTTGTCAGGAATAGTGGCCACAAAAAAAAAAAAAAATTCTGGTTTCCTAATGGCTCATTTCAGTATTGAGATTGCCGTATCAAAGATATCATGAGTAAAGGTAGTTGCAGGGAAATAAACTGAGAAATCTGAAACGTTTTGAATAAAAATCACTGGGTTGGAGAGTGAGGGAGATAACTGGAGGAAATGAAAAAAAGCCCCTTACTACCCAGAGCTAAGATCTTGTACAACACTCATTCGTCTGTATTTCACATGCTGGAATTTTGGAAATAATTGTGCTGTGACTGAGGTTTATCTCAGCACAACTTAGGAAGAAAGTGTTTGTGTCTATTGTTCTAACAGTTAATTAACTGTGCCAACAAGATTGTACAGATTTTGTTTTTAAAGCTTCTTAAGAGGACAAACACTTTAAGCACCTCTAAGCACTTTAGGAATAACCAAAGACTTAAATGGGCAATTATAAACCATCACTAATTACAGTCATTCTTAGCTGGATCTAGCCAAAGATCTCTCTATTTAGACAACACTTGATAACCTAGCTTCAGCTACCATCTGTACTTGAGGAAGATTCAATTCAGATCTGCATTTCTTGGGTTTCCTATATAACGTGTCAAGTAATGAGATTGATTTCTGTGAAATATACTATAATTCAGATTGGCCCTTCCCCATTTAGCCAAAAATGGTCAAATTTAACTCTGTGTTCAAAACCTATAACCACAAAAACATAACTTTATTATACACTACATTAAAATTTCTAGTATGTCTGGCCACAAGACTGTAAGCTCCTGAGACCCGAGGTATCATCTTTGCTCCCCCAGCACCGAGCACAGTGCTTAAACCAGAGAAGGCTCCAACACACATATGCCAAACGAACAAAGGGGTCATAGAAACAACACAACCTCCATGATGCCTCATTTCAGAAGATGAAACAAGATTTCTTTAACACTTCTCTTTACTTTTAAAATGCATTTATATCTTTGATCATCATGAGGAAAAATAATGAAAAATATTGCAAAGAAGTAAATAGCCTTCTCCTTCATCAGCCCATGCTTAGAGTTTTGATCATGACATTGTCTGCAGGTGCGTGTTGCCACCTATAAAATGGGATGAGCAGTGGTAGTAGGGAGCCCTGATGGCGCAGTGGCTAAGAGCTCAGCTGCTAACCAAAAGGTCGGTAGTTTGAATCCACCAACTGCTCCTTGGAAACCCTATGAGACAGTTCTACTCTGTCCTATAGGGTTGCTATGAGTCAGAATCGACTCGATGGCAGCTCATTAGTGGTAGTAGTATTAGAACCTATCTGACTTCAGGGGGGATAATGTGAACCACCATCACCACGAAGCTGATTCCCATGAGATGGAGATCAGACATACCTCTACTCTCCAAACTTTTTACCAATTCTGACACCAGTCAACCCTCCCACAGCACTCTCT
>NW_004443955.1:21609765-21611333 GCF_000243295.1 Trichechus manatus latirostris
CGCTACTCACAGCAGATCCCATCATGGGGGTGATTATATATAAACACTGAGAATCATGGCTGAGCCAAGTTGACACACAATCTTAACCATCACAGCTCTTTTAGGAGTTTCCTTGCCTCCTCTCTCTCTCTGCCTCTTCTCTCTTCTCTCTTCCTTCTGCTTCTTCCTGCGCTTCTCTTTCTGCTTCTTTCTGTGTCTAAAATATTTGAGGGGCTGGTTGCTTATATATGTACAACTCCTTATCAATTTCAAGGCATGGGCCCTCCCAGCAGGGGCCATAAAAGGACCAATCCCCTCTAGGTAGGCCACAGACACTTCATTTGCATAGAAGGCTACACTGACCTCATTTGTGTAGATTATTGACCAATCCCTGCAAGGTGCATACCAATCACAGAGCAGGCTGCAACCCAGGATCAGAAAAAAAGTTTCAAACCAACTTGTTTACAGCTTGCCCAGGAAATGTCAATCAACCTGAACAAAAGTAACAAACCCTATGGGTACAAAGCTAGGGCAAAGTTAACTCCTCAGAGCTTAGAGGTAAAATCCTTCAAGCTGTTTTTTCAAAGAATCAAGGTAAAAGGCTGCGTAAAGGAACACATTTCATCACACCACCCCCCACTCACATTAAGCCCCTCCATGTCACACTCCCTACCTGCACATTTATCTTCAAGGAGACCCTGAGGAAGGCTCAGCAATCAGTCCCCAGAGCCCACCTACTCAGGATAGGGTCAGATGCTGAGCCTGGGAAGGTGGGAAGGAGCATGTGCTGTCTTCATCCATCACGTGGGCTGACCAAATAAGAGAAGTGAGGGCTCCGCTTGGAAACCTTGCAGAGTTTCAAGGCCGTAAATCTTCCCGGCACTTATTACTAAAATATAATAGTCATTTTAAGAATAATGGCCTATTATCCAAAGTCATAGAATGACAGAGCAATCAAAAGCAGAATGAGTTATCAGGCCAAGGATATGGTTGAAGGGTGGGTAAATTCTCATTGCCAGAGAGGCAGCATTAGGCTGAAGCAGCAAATTAAAAGGATAAGATTTAAGCCTGTTGTTTAAATTGCTTGAAGGATAATAAAGGTAGGTTTGTAAGTCAGATATTAGCCCAGAAATGGATGATGCAACAAAGAAGTTAGGCGGACATTTGATGGGCTCCAAAGGGACCCTCATCTAGCCACATCAGTTCAATTTTCTTTGTTACATTTACTTCTTTCTTTTCCCAAAGTGTTTTTATTTTAATTTTGCTCAGTTTGAGTTTGTAAAGTGCTAGGTTGACAGTTCTAGATAGGGTTTCTCCTTCTGTCAGGGAAAAACTATTCCAAACTTTTGACGCAGACTTGATTAAGTGACAGTTGTGGGCAAAAGAGAAGCCAAAAAAAATCCCCTGGGAGTAACTAGGGGCATCCAGAGTGAGGAGAGTTCTGTAACTTAATCTCTCCCCCACAGAGACAGGTTGACTTAAAATGTCCTTGACTTAGGCCACTGTTGAGACTACTCTGAGCCCACACAGTGAACCAATACCTCTTCTCCAAAGAGGCCAATAGGACCTGCTGTGATAAATTATCTTCT
>NW_004443955.1:21611433-21617737 GCF_000243295.1 Trichechus manatus latirostris
TTGTAGCCAACTGCATTAGCCATTTGCACCACCCAGGGACTCCACACAAAAGGTGATCCCTCTCAAACCACCTGTCACATCCAGGCAGTGGAGTGAACTTTCAGCATAGTGGTCTCCCTCAAGTTCCTGTACACCCATTTTGTATTAGGCTATGAGGCATGGTTCTCAACCCTAAAAACCTGGGCAGTTTTTTAAAACACGAGTAGCTGGGATCCACTCCCAAGAGATTATGAGTTAATTGGTCTTGGCCCTGGTGGTGCAGTAGTTGAGAGCTAACCAAAAGGTCAACAGTTCGAATCCATCAGCCACTCCTCAGAAACTCTACGGGACAGTTCTACTCTGTCCTATAAGGTTGCTATGAGTCCAGAATCAACTCGATAGCAACGGGTTTGCTTTTTTTTTTTTTTTTTTAGGCCCTTGTTACTCAAAGTATGATGTCTTAAACCAGCAGTATCAGCATCACGGGGGAGCTTGTTATAAATACAGAATTTCAGATCTCACCCAGAGACCTAATTAATCAGAATCTGTAATTCAACAAGATTCCCAGATGATTCTAAAGCACATTATAACCAATGGGTTGGTTATAAAGGTCACATGGTAAAATCAAGATCCATAATTTTCAAATTCAATCACTCTTTCAAGTTTGAGAAACACTGGTCTAGGGTAGAGCCCAGGAATGAATATTACTTATAATTCCCCAAGTTAGTCTAATGTTCAGCCAAGGCCAAGATCTCCCATTTCAGTTCTGTTATTGATTCTTTTCCTTCTTGCCAACCACTAAGCTCAGAGCACTAGACACCAGACCCAACTAATCCCAACTTCGTACCTGACAAGAGGAGCTATTGTTAACCATGGAAAATTCTCTCAGTCCCTCTCCTGCTTCCCTGAGGTTTATCCCAGCCAACCACAGTTAGGTTGGCCTCCTTCCCATCCCGAGAGATTTTTTCATTCCCTTCCTTATCCCATAGCAGAGTTTATTCCATCTTAGTTCTGGGAATTTGGCTCCTCCTCATCTCCCATGCACCCCTGCCCTGCCATTTTTGTTTCTTGGCAGCTTGCAGTACAAGTTTTTCCACAATAAGAAGCACTGCATTGAAGAAGGGTAAGCTTTTCTTTTTCTTGTTCTCACAGCACCATCTCTTCACTCGCGCATGCCTTTCCACATAACACAGTATAAAAAATGTTGGAAAGATGGGTGAGAAGCATTATTTAATGTTTTAAGATCAGAGCACCAACAGCAGCATTTAAACAACAATAACAATATGCCAAGGCTGAGCAAGCAGTAGACAGAAACGTGGAGCAAAAGTTGTATTATGTATAACATTAGAAGAGTTCATAAATGACTCAAAATAGTAAAGGCAGCCAAGGATCAACACCTAAGATTATCCAATTTCAAATTACAGCTCCAATTAAGAAAAAAACTTACAAAAATGGTCTATTTATGAGATAGACAAGCACAATTGTCACAAATTCACTACTGGCATTGACAGAGCCATGACAATTTGGAATTTCAAGACTTTAGAGTCTTCTCTCCAGGGCCTTGGAATAATGTGAAGCTGATGAACCTCTGAGATTGATCTACCAAGACAAACTGCTACTGCCAGCCATTCGCCCACAAAGAACAGTCAAAACTCACATCGTGGGAATATTGTTGGTATGATTTTGTTTGAATATAATTGGTGAAAGCGATTTTTTTTTAAAGCAGTAGTTTTTTGTTTTTTTGTGTTTTTTGGTGGGGTGGGGAGGTGGCTGTTTCATTCCGTTCTTGACCAAAGCTTCTCTTTAAGTAGTGTAGAAAATTCTCACACTATCTTAAGGGAAATGTGTGGGGACGTATATGAATTGTCTGCTAGAAAGTTAAATAAAAATACTGAATGTGAAAAAAAAAAACACCCACTGCGACTGAGGATCCCATTGCTGTTATCACCTTTCACCGCAGGATTACACAATTACTAGAGCAGCACCCTAGCTGCGGACAGGGCAGGGGCTTTTTGAACCCATATAACCACCAACCTCCATCCTCCAAGTCAGCTCACCCTGCATGCAATTTCAAAGCTTCTTTAGCTTCACACTACTGGGTGGCAGAAAATAGACTGACATTTTCCTGTATATTCTGAAGCTGAGAATAGTTTCAAATATCTCTTTCCCCTCTCTACCACCCCCTCAAAAAATTCAATGAGATTAGAATGTAAACTAGAGAATTCTTTATTCTGAAAAATCAACCCTGCTTCACAATACTGGGTTGGTTATAAAGGTCACTTGGCAAAATTAAGATCCGTAATGTTCAAATTCAATCGATCTTTCAAAATCTACGCAGATTTGGAGAAATATCTCAACATACGTTGCAAGTCTGATTACATGTAATCTTTCCCATGTGTCCCCAATGACTTGGAAAGTCTGTAGATACAGTCCATGACAGAAAGAATATAATCTCACTGGTGGCCAACACAACCTACTCAGAGGCAAGAAGACAATGCAAAATACTTCTCTGAATTTTTTGTTTTTTTTTTTTTTTAATTTGGTCCCTACAGAATCAACCTCTCTTAGGAATCTGCAGACTTTATCTTCCCTGTCTCCTTTGCTCTTGCTCTCTCCTTTTCTATCCCTCCGCCTTCCCCAGGTTCCAAATTTTTGCTGGTTGCCAAAGAGGCTACTGCTAGGAAAACCATCATTCCTGTTTCCATCCTAGGACAGCACCTCTCAACCCTTAACATCTTCACCTCTTTCCTTTATTTCAACAAAAAGCATCTGTAAAAACGAAATGGCATGTTCCCTAAGAAACTGATTGCCTTTCAAAATAGAATTCCAGTTCATTATTACAGCAAGAGATCCTCTTCCTGCCTAGAGCAACAGTGTCAGACGCATTTCCCACTGGTGACAGTCTCACAGGATGACTGCTCTGGGAGAGGGGAAACTGTCCCAAAAGATTTCAGTGTTCCATGCAACAATATTTTCTGTTGTTTTCCACGATCAGTAAGTCTGAGTGAAATTTCTGACAGGAGCAGTCGTCAGGAAAAAATATAGAAGCAAAAAATCTCTAAAGAAAATTCTTTACAAGGAAAGAGGGACCACAGACTCCCTTGGGCCAATCACACAATGAACAAGGGCCTTGCTGAACTCTGTGATCAATACCAATGAAGGCATTGTTTCTCCTTCTTATCTCTGGGGACCTCTCTAAGCAGAAGAGAGTAGAATCCTATCAAAGTAATCCCCTACAAGCCTAAAATGTACTCAAAAACTTAAGCTTTATCTGAAAAGTTCATGCCAATCTTGCTCTTACTCTGAATATTTTCATATGAAAATAAAGTTTAAAATTATTTACCATTTAAATTATTAAGCAGAATTTCGGAGATGGTTAAGATGGAGCAGGCACACGTTGCCTGTAACAATGATTACAACTAAAAGCTCTGGGAAGAATACAGAAAGAAGTCAGAGGACTCTCAAAAGAAACTAACAGCAGGAAGATGGGGGAGGGGATTCAAACTCAAACAAATTTTTCTTTAAAAAAAGATAGATATGGCAGTGAGTTTACTGTTTTTTATTTCCTCCCATATCTTCCAACTTAGACTTAGGATAGCCCAAATCTCAGAATTGCTCAACAGGCATGGATGAAAAAGGTGCAAGTAAAACCATCTCTTTATGGTCATAGGACTAGGAAAAGGGACCCCCTGAGCAACAGAGAAAGTGGAGGAAATCCACCATCTTTTCTTTCTCTCTCTATCTTGCCCCAGGCAAATTCCCCTAAGCTACGCTCCCAAGGCAATGGTGGCAGCAGTAGCCATGAAAGCACTTAAAACTCTGAGAGAAAGAAAAAAAATCCTTCTTTGTGACCAGAAGAGTGAAAAGGGAGATCATATAGGGAGTTCTGTTTACTTTTTTTGGCTCTCTTTCTTCTTGTTTCTTCACCTCAGAGCCAGACCCAGTCACAGAAAGTACACAACAGTGTTGGGAGCCTAAAACTTCTAGCCTAAGAAACAGAAAAAAGTAACCCAAGGAGTCTGGGAGTGTTGTAATGCCAAGGAAATGAGGGTTTAAAAAATGGATTATTAAAAAAAAAAAATTATATGAAGTCCTAAGCCCATCCCTGAACTGTGCATACATAGAACTGACTCCAACTAGCATGTCAAAGGCTTTGAGAAAGGACCAAAGATATAGATCATCACTGAGGTCCCAAACTGGACCCTGGGAGAAAAACATATGAGGGGTGTCAGAGTAACACAGTAAAAGCTGGAAAACTGAACTAACATTGGAACCATAGGCCACAAAAGCAGCTCAGGACTTGCAGCCTGAACCTAGCCAAGTAGGTTGCCCGTCAAAATGAAAAATATCGATATTCTCCAGAGGGTTTCAACAGGACCTATAGTCTCATAAGGTAGTATTCAAAATGCTCAGGAAACAATTCAAAATTACACAACATGCAAAGAACCAGGACAATGACAACTCTGAGATGACCGGGATGTTGGAATTGCTAGACAAAATTTTCAGACAGCCATTATAACAATGATCTATGAAGTAAGGGAGAATTCTCTTGAAACAAATGGAAAGAGAAATTTTGAGTAGGAAAATAGAAGCTATACAAAAGAACCAAAAAGAAATTTTAGAACTGAAAAATATAATAACTGAAATAGAAAATTTCACTGTTTGGGTTAAATAGAATAAAGATGACAGATTAAAGAGTGAATTTGAAGGTTCATCAATAGAAACTATCCAATTAAACAACCAAAAGAAAAAGATTTTAAAAAATGAGCACAGTCTCAGGGACCTGTAGGATCATATCAAAAGGTCTAACATATGTGTCATTATAGTTCCAAAAGGAGAGGAGAAGAAAATTAGTGTAGAAAAAATATATATGTTTGAGGAGATTATAGCTTAAATCCTCCCAAATATGGTGAAAGACATAAATTTGCAAATCAAATCAAATAAACTCAAGGAACACTATGCCTCTGGGCAAATCATAATTAACCCGCCGCACACCAAAGATAAAGAAGCTGCCAGAGAAATGACATATTACATATAAAGGATCTGCAGTTTGAATGAGTAAAGATTATTCATCCAAAACCTTGGGAGCCAAAAGAAAGTGAAACAATGTCTATACTGTGCTAAAAGAAAATAACTGTCAGCTCTTAATTCTATACTGACTGAAGCTATGTTTCAGAAGGAGACCCTGGTGGTGTAGTGGTTAAGAGCTACGGCTGCTAACCAAAAGATCGGCAGTTTGAAGCCACCAGGAGCTCCTTGGAAATGCTATGGGGCAGTTCTACTCTGTCCTATAGGGTCTCTATGAGTCAGAATCGACTCAACAGCAGCGAGTTTGGTTTTGGTTTTGGATCCTTCAGAAATAAATGTAAAATAGAGATATTCTACTCTCAGATAAAGTAAAATTAAGATAATTCATTGCTAACAGACTTGCTCTAAAATAATAAAGGAAGCTCTTCATGCAGAAGGGAAATGATATCAGAGGAAAGTGTGGAACTTTAGGAAGGAAGGAAGACAAACAGAAACAGATAGTAAATATCTGGGGAAAATAGTGCACTATTTTTCTCTGCTGAAGTTTCTAAAAAATATTTATGACTGTTAAAAGCAAAAGTCACAACACTGTCTCATAGGTTTTTCATTGTATTTAGGTGTAGTACATGTACAGTAAAACCTGTGAAGGCTGGAATCTGTGTAAGGCAGAAACTGCCAAAAAGGAAAACTCAAATATTTTCCACTACAACAAGTGATAGAAAAATGGTAATACTGCACCCTGTCAAAGGTGGGAATATAGGAAGGCCCAGAAAAACAAGGCAGTCCTGTTGAATTCCAGCTCTCACAGGTTTCACTGTAACAGCTAATCTTAAAGTGACAGGGGTAAGAGGACCTATATGATTGTGAGGGTTCTACAGTTTACTTGAAGTGTAAAATATTAATTTTATTAAGACTATGAAAATTAAGTGTGTATACTGTAATCCCTAGAGCAACTACTAAAAATTCTACACCAAGAGAAATACTTCAAAATTTCATAGATAAATTAAAATTAAAGAATTTAAAACTACCTAAATAATCCAAAACAAATCAGGAAAGGGGAAATATAGAAAGGAAAAATAGGATAAACAGAAAACAAATAATAAAAGGGTAGCGGAAATTCACCCATATCAATAATTAATGTAAGTGATCTAAACACACCAATTAAAAGTCAAGAAATTGTCAAATTTGATTTTTAAAAAGATCAAGCTATATGCTTTCTATAACAAACCAACTTTTAAAGAAAATGATATAGACAGATTAAAAGTAAATGGACGTGGGGGGACTTCCAGGCAACAAA
>NW_004443955.1:21622035-21623014 GCF_000243295.1 Trichechus manatus latirostris
TGGAATAATTTGGAAAATGATAGTTAGAATAGCAGCACAACTGGAAGAATGTAATCAATGTCACTGAATTGTACATGTAGAAACTTTTGAAATGGTGTAACTTTGGCTATGTATATTTTCACCAAAAAAAAAAAAAAAGTCCTCTAAGTTCGAGAAGAGAGAATGCTGAAATGTCATGGGGTTGTTAACCAATGTCATAAAACAATATGCGCACTGACTGTTTAATGAGAAACTGTTTGTTCTGTAAACCTTCATCTAAAATACAATTGAAAAAACATTTTTTTTAAAGTAAATGGATGGGAAAAATTATACCTTGCAAGCACTAATCAAAAGCAATTTGGAGTTGGGTATTGCTAGAAATAAGGAAGGACATGATATAATAAAAAGGTCAATTCAAATATATATATATATATACACAAAACAATCTCAAATTAGTATGCACCCGACAAAGGAGCTTCTAAATACATGAAGCAAAGCTGATAAAACAGAGAGAAATAGGCAAATCTACAGTTATGGTTGGATATATGAAAACTCCTCTCTTGATACTTGATAGAAAGAGGCAGAAAATCAGAAAAATATAGAAAACCTAAATAACATCAACTATCATGTCCTAATTGATATTTATCACATACTCCACACAAGTGCACATTCTTTTCAAGTGCACATGAAATATTCACCAAGACAGACAATATCCTGGGTCATGAATATAACATTAACAAGTTTAAAAGGCCTGAAATCATACAAAGTATGTTCTCTGACCATAATGGAATTAAAATACAAATCCCCTAAATACCTGGAAATTCTACACTGCACTTCTAAGTTATCCCTTATTCAAAAAGGAGATCTCAAGGGGAATTACAAAATATTTTTGAACTGAATTATAAATGAAGTTACAAAATATCAAAATTTGGGGGATGGAACTAAAGCAGTACATACAAGAAAAATCATAGCACTAAATGCATATGTTAGAAAAGAGGAA
>NW_004443955.1:21624876-21625850 GCF_000243295.1 Trichechus manatus latirostris
CCCCACAAGATCTGTAAACAGAGACCTGAGCTCCCGCACCAACCTGCCACTCCACTCACCCAAAGACAAGTAGGGAGTACCACAGCACAGACAGTCCAGTGACCAGTGCACCACTTCAGCCACACCTGCCAAGGATCACCAAAACAAAACAAAAAACAGGACCCAGCAAACAATTTTAGAAATAAAAAATAAATACAATACCCCTTAATGATCTGGAGACAATAGACAATAGCAAATCACTTAAAAGGAGCAGGGCAAGATGGCCCCAGCAAGTGACCATAATAAAGAACCAGAAATCCTCCCTGAGGAAGAAAAGGTAATGGAGCTTCCTGATAAGGAATTCAAAAGGCTTATGTATAGAGTCCTCAACGGAATCAAAGAAAATGCAGACAAAACTATGGAAAACACAGACAAAACAAAGGAAATCACAGACAAAACACTAGAAGAATTCAGGAAAACAATATAAGAAAAAAATGACAAAATAAGTAGATGATTGGAAACAATACATAAACAGAAACTAAAAATCCAGAAGCGTAACAATAAAATTGCAGAAATTGACAACTCAATGGAAAGTCATAGGAGTAGGTAGAAACAATGAAAGACAGGATCAGTGGAATAGAAGACAAATCCCTTAACACTAATTCGTTCAAGGAGCAATTAAAAAAAAGAATGAAGAAAGCCTAAGAGTTATGTGGGACACCATGAAGAGGAATAACTTACATATGATCAGAATCCCAGAAGTGGAGGAGTCAACAAAAAGCACAGAAAGAATAGTTGGAGATATGCTGACAGAAAACTTCATTAATACCATGAAAGATGAGAAGATAACCATGCAAGAATCACAATGAACTCCATACAGTATAGATCCCAATAGAAGAACACCAAGACATATCATAATCAAACTTTTCAAAATCAAAGACAAAGAAAGAATTCTGAAAGCAACTCGGGAAAAACAAAAAATCACCTACAAAAAG
>NW_004443955.1:21632592-21643319 GCF_000243295.1 Trichechus manatus latirostris
GTAAGTCGAGGACTACATGTATATGTGTTACACTTCAATTTAAAAGATTTTAAAACTTAAAAATATATATATTAAGCATTTACCCCAAATGTTTGAGTCAAGTGCTCCAGAAAAATACAGGTTACCCCTGGCACAATGAATATGTATTGCAGTTTGAGACACACAGTGGTAACGTGAACTAATTCTCATGATCTGCATGGGAACGACAGATCCTCTCCACCTGCCCCATATATTACCCAGAAACCTCTGGATTCTTAATTTAAAAAAATGCATCTTTTTTTGCCAACAGGAAAAGAAGGTATCAAGTGGCATCTTGAAGTTACAAGTGATAAAGGTGGGAAATTTGACAATGCAATGATCGTGAGCTTCCTTTGGGGAAGATTTCTCTGCTGTTGTTGTGTGCCATCCAGTTGATTCTGACTCACAGCGACACTGTAAGACAGGGTAGAACTGCCCCATAAAGCTTCCAAGGCTGTAATCTTTAGTGAAGCAGACTGCCACATCTTTCTCCTGCAGAGCGGCTGGTGGATTCATCATAGTTACTCAGGGGCCCCAGCAGGTGGCCATGCCAAGGGAGGAAGATCTCTAGGGGTCTCAGGCAGCCCTGAAATGATACACGTGACTTCTGCTCACAGCTCTGTGGTCAAAACTAGTCAAAGGCCCTCGCTACCCAACCACAGGCATCTGTAGTCCTACCATGCATTCAGAAGGAGAACCAGGAATATTTGCCAAGTTTCTTTATTTAGAACTATTCCACCCTAAATACAAATTCCCTGGAGAATGGATGTAATTGGCTCAGTTTGACTGTGTTGTCCTCCCCTGATTCCATTAGTTATGCCTATTGGCTGGTAAGGAAAGAGGAAATTGAACATTTCATATATGTCTGGGGGCATGGGATGGAGGGATGAGAAAAGAGAAGGCAATTCACAGGATCACAGGCCAAGCAAATACCCCATAAAATATACAAATAGGACCCCTTGGGTCTAGGTGGGACGTGGGACAAGATTATATGGATTAACAAGCACAGAACAAAGTAAAACAACAAGAAGGATGAAAATAGCAATAACCAAAGCCTCCGATGCCCATTACCAAAACTCAATCTCCAACCACACATGATTGCTTCAAGGAAATGTTTCAACTGTGAAGCTATTAACATACTTGCAAGGTAGAAAAATGTTCTCAATCTAAGTTAAACTGTTATGGGGACCAAGCTAGTAAAAGCATACTCAGATTTTTCTGCTGCTCCACTACATAATTTATGTACTCGTCAGACACAATTTTCATTTGATCAAGAGCTATCTTGTCCAACCTTTCAACTATGAGTAACTTTGGACAAGATGAAAATAACCTAATCCATCATGACGATAGAAATTTTTCTATTTCTTCCAAGCCCTTACTGCCAACAAAATGCCAGGAATCTTGCTTCTTTGGGTGGTTTATTAAAATGCAGTAGACCCAAATTTCATTAGGGCTATGTAATAGCACATTCTACCCACCAGCTAATGCTTGCCAGATGTGCAGGCTCAACCACATCTGCAAGTACCCAGCCACCTGTTCAGAGACGTTGGCCTTGAGAGTCAGTGCAGAGAGAACACTGCTGACATTCTATTTGCCCTACACCTGATACACCCTGCAGCAAAGAATTAAAACTAAATTAAGGGAGGGGGTACCAGGCAGAGAGGGCAGGATTCAGTGGGGCAGTGGTTTACACAAAGTTATTTCTGATAGATCTTTCCAGGCATGTTTTCTGGACCTCTGCATCCATATATTTTGAGACTAAAAACCAAAGTTCCCATCCCCGCTACCATGGCCTTGGGTAAATCCATTAAAGCTGTCTGTGAAATGGGAACATTCTATGAATTTACAGGGATGCTGTGAGGATGAAATCAAATGAATTATGAGGAATTGTTTTGCAGTGAGAGGACATAATAATTGTTCAATAAATGTTTGTCCAGTTTGCATATGAATTTTTTGAGCATATACTTAAGGCTAGGAAACCTGGAGCTCTTTTTCATTCTGAAACCATATCACCCTCCAGACATATATTTATTCTCTCTCTGTCTCTCACACACACACTTCTTGGGCTGGGTATGTGCTATAATGCAGTGATTGGCATGAGAAGCAGGAGGACCAAGAAGACCAAAACCAGCAGCCGTCGAGTAGATTCCAGCTCATGGCAACCCCGTGTGTGCAGAGTAGAACAGTGCTCCATAGGGTTTTCAGTGGCTGTGACCGTTCAGAAGTAAATCACCAGGCCTTTCTTCCAAGGCACCTCTGGGTGGATTCAAATCACCAATTTTTCGGTTAGTAGTTGAGGGCTTAACCATTTGCACCTCCCAGGGACTCCCAAGAGGGCCAAGGCAGTTTATTTTTCTGAAGATAAAAAGGTCGGAAACAGAGAGTCAGAAGACTGGAGACCAGCGCTGCACCTCTCCATGGCTCCTTCTTCCCACCCCAGAGCATACCTCAGTAACAGCATGAGTCACTGGTACCACCCCAGCTCAACCAGGGGTCTTTGTGTTTATCATGGCTTTGTTTGTCTTTGGAGCCCTGCTGGCGCAGTGGTTAAGAGCTATGGCTGCTAACCAAAAGGTTGGCAGTTCGAATCTACCAGCCATTCCTTGGAAACACTATGGTGCAGTTCTACTCTGCCCTACAGGGTTGCTATGAGTTGGAATTGACTCGAAGGCAGTAAGTTTTTGGTTTGTCTGTCTTTATAATTTCCACACATCCCCAACCAATACAGTGTTATTTTTGTACGTTTTTGAACTTTATATAAATAAAATCATACTTACATACCCCTGTGTGACTTGCTTTTTTCACTCCACATTATATTCTTGAGACACGTCCATGTTAATCCTTGAGGCTGTACTTCATTCATGATCATTACTGTATAATATTCCATTGTGCGACTATACCAACTACAAGTGGCCGTCAAATCAGTTCTGATTCCTGGTAACCCCATGTGTGTCAAAGTAGAACTGTGCTTCATAGGGTTTTCAGTGGCTGGTTTTTTGGAAAGAGATCGTCAGACCTTTCTTTCACAGTGCCGTTGGGTGGACTCGAACTGCCAACTTTTCATTTAGCAGCCGAGCGTGTTAACCGTTTGTTAGGGACTCCTATATGACCATATCATAATTTATTCACCCATTCTACCACTGAAGTTTCCAGTTTTTTGCTATTACAGTCAGTGCTGCAAGAAACATTCTTTCCCTGTGCACACGATCAAAAAACTCCCCACTGTCTACAGCGAAGAGAACACTGCTGGGTCGTAGGTTAGGGATAACGTCAACTTTCATCTATAGTGTCAAATTGTTTTTCCAAAGAGCTTATTCCAGTTTACACTTTGATTTCCTACATCTTGGCAGAAACGTTGAAAACTACTTTGGAGAGTGTTATTCCTGTAAGCAGAGGTGGCTGGATTTCAGAACACTGGCCGTATTGGTTCCCAGGCCTGCCACCTGGTAGTTCTCAGTCACAAACATTTCACCTGGGGAAGGAGCGGTTTTGCCATGCACACAACATCTAACAAAGAGAGTCTTGTGGGCAGCGGTTTTGCAGTGCCCTGGCTTCGAGGCCAAAACCTCCCCAGGATGAACCTGGACTCTTCTGCCCAGGAACAGAACAGTCTGTAGCTGCGGCTGTTTTTCACATGCGATGGTGGGAGCTGGCTTCCAAACCACCTTTCATCAAACAAACTCCTCCAGCTGAACTGTGATGTCTTTGAGGATAGAACTGTACCTTTGCCACTTCATTTGTACCTGTAACACTTACTACAATGTCTGTATAGCAAAAGCGCTGAATTAAACTACTTGCAATGGAATTAAAAGTCAATCATTTTGGCAGTCATTGCTATGTGTTGTCAAAATTCATTTCCTCCACCTTCTAAGCACAGCGCTGGACTGTATTTCCAGTTACATTAGTCTGCTGCGATCATGTGACCAAATTCTGGCTGGTCAAAAGTGAGCAGAAGTGATTCTTGCCACCTCCAGTCCTGGCCCATCAAAACCTCCCACCTGGTCCTCCACACTCTCTCTTTCCCTGGTTGCCAGCTAGGTGCTTTTTGTGCCCCTTGGCCATCACCTAGTAGTTCCAGAAAGGAATTCTTGGGGAGTTCATGAAAGGTAATGGCATCTTCTTGAAATCAACCAAAGAAATAAACGTGTCTTCTCTTTTGAACAAACAAGGCTGTTTGAGAGCCCCCTTGCGTGTTTTTAGTGTGGTCACATGCACAGCAGATGAGCACATTCATAACTCAGACACGCGGGTGATTTGCCGCTCAGCTGCACATGCTAGCTGCAAAGGTGGTTTTGAACGAAGTTGTTGTATTTCTGATACTATGTATATATATACACTCATATATCACTTAATGTATACTCACTGGTTAAAACAGGAAGCATAAGGAACATTGATGTAAAATTCGACAAGAAAGCAACGAGAAGCACTAATTACGTCCACCACCCATCTGTCAGTTTGTTGTACTGTGGTGGCTTGCATGTTGCTGTGATGCTGGGAGTTATGCTACTGGTATGCAAGCACAGTTGCACATAATGGACAGGTTTCAGCAGAGCTTTCAGACTAAAACAGACCAGAAAGAAAGGCTTGGTGGTCTACTTCCAAATTCAGACAATGTAAACCCTATGAATCACAACAGAATATTGTCCGATACAGTGCTAGAAGATAAGTCCATAGGTTGGAAAGAACTCAATACACAGTGCCTGCAACAATGGACTCCAGTATACCAGCAATCATAAAGACGACACAGGACCAGGCAACATTTCATTGTGTTGTACATGGTGTCACCAAGACTCAGAGCCAACTCAACAGCAACTAACTACAACAACAATTAATTACGTATTGCTACATAACAAATTACATCCAAACTTTGTGGCTTAAAACAACAAGTATTATTATCTCACAGTTCCCACGGGTCAGGAATCCGAGCATGGCTTAGCTGGGTCCTCTGCTCAGGGTCTCTCAAGGTTTCAGTCATGTGCCGGCCCGGGCTGTGGTTATCTCAGGGCTCGACTGGGGAAGGATTGGCTTCCAGGCTCACACGATGGTTGTTGGCAGGATTCAGTTCCTCGCAGGCTGCTGGACTGAGGGCCTCAGTTCCTCCCTAGCTGTTGGCTGGAGCCTGCTCTCTGTTCTGTCCCCACAACATGGCGGCTGGCGTCATTAGAGCAAGCGAGAAAAGAGAAGAGAACGCACAAAATGGAAGCCTCAGTCTTTTGTAACCAAATCTTGGAAGTGACATCCCATGAGTTTCTTGATTTGAAGAAAGTCACTAGGTTCAGCCCACACTCAAGGGGAAATGAGCCATTTTAGATGCTGCCTTGCACATGAGGAGCTTAAAAATGACAATAATTCTGCAAATTCACCCCTAGATTTTCTGAGTCTAATCTTTAAGTTCCGTCTATCTGGTCAGAAGCCTTAAGTGATCAAGGCTGTCTCCAGCATTTCAGAAGCTAACATTAGAAAGAGAAAACTGTAATGAGAATAAGATCTAACGTGCCTTTTCCTTTACTGAGAATGAAGCTATCTACTCCTGACAAGTGGCCTCAATCTCCTCTTTTATGTCAACACTTAGAAACAAAACTCAAAAATCATACCAATTAACCAGCTGATTTTTTAAGTACAAAATGCAGGAATTCCAAACACTAGGTCACAAAAGTAGATTCTGCCTATTTTCAAAGCTAATGTATAATTAAATTTCAGTCTGCATTTTAAAGTTGTGTTTCTCAACCAAATATGATGAACTACATAGTTTGTGAATATATCTGTTGACAAATCATGCTTTTTTTACTCAATTGATTAATTTAATTAAACAGAATGCCTATATGGACTCAACTGCAATTAACAACAAAAAACAGGATGCATTTCTTATTAGATGAGAAACCTATGTTTAAAAATTCCTAATTCAATTTTTATAACATGTAACATGCAAAAATGGCAAACGGAGTTTCTTTTCTTTTAATCTCTACCGAGTAGGGGTAAAACATTGCATGTTTCTAGACGGAGGTTCCAAGTGTCGCCTTTTGGGAAGCACCTCTCTGCATTACACACCCTCCTCCCCTCTACAACTCATGTGACCATCGTCAAATCAGACACATTGGAAAGATCCACCATACTCTGTGAATACCAGTCCCCTGCAAGCCCAGGCATTTCAATGAACCATGGCAAACTGGAGAGACAGAATCCTTTAGCCATGTTAAGTGCTGCCCCAGCTGGCCCAGCGTGGCAGAAGCCGCCCCCTCTCCAGGACACCATTCTGTGTCCAAACAGCCACAACCACACGAGACCTAAACGCAGAGCACGTTTTCCCAGCTGCTCTCGGTGTCCAGGAGAAACACCGGCTAAGTGGAGAGCAGGAAACCATGGTGTTCCAGCCAGAGCTGGGGTGTGTTCAAGGAGCACCAGATGCAGCAGGAAATGAACAGGGAGGGGGATAAGAAGCAAGAGAGAAAGCAAATCTAATTAGACCAGCAAACTTGCACTGACATATTTTGTTTTGTTTTGTTTTATTATTTTTTACAATTTTATTTGTTGTTGTTGTTGAGAACATATACAGCAGAACATTCACCAATTCAACAATTTCTACGCGTACAATTCAGTGACACTGATTATATCCTCAAGTTGTACAATCATTCTCACCTTCCTTTTCCAATTGTTCCTCCTCCATTAACATAAACTCACATCCCCTAAGATTCCTATCTAATCTTCCGAGTTGCTGTTGTCAATTTGATCCCATATAGATAGTTCTTTAAAAGAGCACAATACAATATTCAATGCAGAAATTCTTTACTAATTAAGTTAAACTATTGTTTGGATTTAAGAAGACTTCAGGGGATATTTTTGGTTTAAGGTTTAAAAGATTATCTCAGGGCAATAGTTTCAGGGGTTCATCCAGCCACCACGGATCCAGAAAGTCTGGATTCCATAAGGATTTGAAATTCTGTCCTGTATTTTCCCCTTTTTGATCAGGATTCTTCTATGGAAGCTTTGATCAAAGTGTTCAGTAATGGTAGCCAGGCACTATCCAGGTCTTCTGGTCTCATGGCAAAGGAGGCAGTTGTTCATGGAGGCAATTAGTCACACATTCCAGTTCCTCCTCCTGTTCCTGACCTGCAATGACATTTTAAAGTACAAGGTCATTTGGAATTCCAGAACAAGGGACATCTTTGAAATGGCTTTCGTCAACTTGTTTTTTTCTTTTTCTTTTTCTGCTAAATTGGTTTTTACTTTGGCTCATTAAAATTAGAATAACCATTTATGAATTTATAAAGAAAAATATTACCCTTCCAGAGACGGCTGGCATAGTCCTTCCCTATCAGCAAAATTTACTCTTCCTTTATATTAACAAATATTTATTGACCAAGGAACCTTGAGTTACCTGAGAAAGAGTCCCTGTCCTCAAAGCGCTTATAGTCTGGTATAGAACAGACTGGAATGCAGGTGATTACAACAAAGTGAACTGTGGTCCATTCTACACAAGTTGTGATCACCACACTACAAAAGCACATTGCAGGGGACCCCAACCAGTTGGGATGGAAGTTTCTGGATGAGAATTAGCTACAGGGGAATTGACAGCTTAGCAGAGACCTCAAGGGTGATCAGGAGTGAGGCAGAGAAAGTAGGACAGAGTTCAAGGTAAAAGTTTCTGTTTACAAAAAGGCAAGAGAGAGGTGGCACACCAGTGGCCAATATCACACCTGGCTCTGTGCAAAGCACTATGCAGATATTAACTTATTTCATCCTCAATAACCCTTTAAAGGAGGTGCTTCTATTATACTCACTTTACAAACGAGAACTATGAGGATTGACTCTATTTCTTGTGTATTTAATGGCACCAGACTGTCCACTTGGAAGAGTATGTCCACCCTAGAAACAGCCCTGCCAATGTGACCAGAATGTTCCCAGAAACAGGCTCCCTCTCCTTTGCACCACATTTGGGAGAGTACAACCAGCACCTCCTCCTGGTCTATTTACCTAGACAATTCTCTTTTACTAGGTATGTGAGCCCAGGAGTCTGTTTACTTTTCTTGTATGGATTCAGCTCAGGTGTCCAGGTAGTCGGTCATCAAGTGTGTGGTGCAAGCTCTCACCTACAGTCCTAAACATGCAGGGGTGATTGGAGTAGGCACAGGTATCTGGCTGCAATAGGGGGGCATGTGCTGAGCAAGGCAGGGGACTGATGGCTGCCCCTGAGTTTCTGGAAGGAAAGCGTGTCCCTGTTCCGTAGAGTGCATAGGTGAGTGGGTTTTGCAGCCGAACTATGGGCACCCAATGCTGTTGGCTATAAGGACTGGGAGGCACCACTTATTCTTGGACTCCTGTGGCAGTCAACTAGATGGCGTGGGTGGAGCCACCAGTCCTCAGGCCCCTGATGTGGGTAGGTGAAGACTCGGCTTAATGGGCAGAGCGGTATCGAATGTCATGAACCTGCCACTCTACCATATAGCTGATACAGTTGAAGTTAGGCTTCAGGTATGTACCCTGTTGTATTGTGCTAATGAGTGCCTATGCTATTGAAATGGGCCCACACAGGTCTATGCAGAGGTGAAAGGCATGCAAAGTCCACAGACCCCTTATACCTGTGCTTAGGCAAAGGATTTGTGCCTGCCCTTAATTCCCAGTTTAGGGGCGCCAGCAGATTATTTTTTCCTGTTTGTTAATTTGTTCCCCCTCTGTCTTAGTCATCTAGTGCTGCTATAACAGAAATACCACAAATGGATGGCTTTAACGAAGAGAAATTTATTTCTTCACAGTAAAGCAGGCTAAAAGTCCAAATTCAGGGCGTCAGCTCCAGTGAAACACTTTCTCTCTCTGCCGGCCTTCTCATCAATGTTCCCCTAGACTAGGAGCTTCTCCGTGCAGGGACCCTGGGTCCAAAGGACACGCTCTGCTCTTGGCACTGCTTTCTTGGTAGTATGAGGTCCCCCACTCTCTGCTTGCTTCCCTTTCCTTTTATCTCTTGAGAGATAAAAGGTGGTGCAGGTCACACCCCAGGGAAACTCCCTTTACTTTGGATCAGGGATGTGACCTGGGTAAAGTGGTGTTACAATCCCACCCTTATCCTCTTTAATGCAAAACTACAATCACAAAATGGAGGACAACCACACAATACTTTGAATCATGGCCCAGCCAAATTGATACATATATTTTTTGGGGGACACAATTCAATCCATGACACTCTCCAAGGCCAGGAGAATGGCTCAGGGCACGTGACAGGTCCTACTTCTGGCCCAGGGGAAGCTGCAATCACTGAAGCTGGCCAAGGACCAGTACAGAGCAGGGAGGAGGCAGGTAAACGGGAGAGAGATTCTTCCCAAATGGGGTGTTTTTTGATCCACATGGTGGGTTAGATGCATGTACTTATCTTTTGGCAATTGAGCACCACTTTTCCCTGGTTCTGGATGCCCGAGTAGACTCTCTGCTGCTGGGTCTCCCCTGATATGGAAAACACCTCCTGAATGCCACTACTTGCCTCACTGTGCATGCCAGCTGATTTGGCCTGCAGGGTGCCGGTTCCTGCCGGGTCAGGTCTGGCAACTCCTCGCTGCTTCCAAACTATCTCTCCCTCCCCCTGCCACTCAGTCCAGTTCGTCACCTTTGCCTTTGATGTTCAGGGCTTCTAGATTGTCGTATATAATTGATTCACTTGTTTTTTCTGGTCTTTGTTGTAAGAGTGGCCACAGGAAGGGTCTGACTACTCTGCCATCTTGGCCCTAGATGATTCATTTTTGACAGGGCCTCACTTGGGTCATCCCAGGAGGAACATACCACCCCCGAGAGAGGCTTGGTGAAGAATAAGCAGAGACACCCATTTGCCTCTTGACTTTTCCATCTTCACCCAACATTTCTGGACTCTATTTTTAACTCAAATCAGGTTTAGGCCCAGGCATATTCTCTTAACATTTTAAAGTTACATGTGAGTTTTAAGTGAAATTTAATCTGTATGTTTCTGATTCTTTTACACTTAACTCATTCACACGAGGTGAGGAAACAGCTACTTGACATCCAGGAAGCCTTCCTGGACATTTTATGACATTTTAAAGCCTGCTTTTCTTTTGTCTTAGACATAGGAAGCAACAACTTGCCAAGTATAAACAAACTCTTTTCCAAGATATTTGAATCCGATTTTAAACGTCTTCTAGGACAGAGGTAAGAGAGAAGAAAAGAAGAGATGGGGAAGGAGTAGAAAGCATAACAAAAGAAGGAAAACAGTAACCAACAATCTAATAAGAAGTACTATAGGGTCCTTAGTGGCTGGGGACATTTCTACCCCACTGGCCCTATCTTGAGGTCTTTGGGTGGCATAAACAGTTTAAGATCGACTACTAACCTGAAGGTTGGCGTTCAAACCCACCCAGCAGCATCGTGGAAGAAAGGCCTGGCAATCTGCTTCCGTGAAGATTATAGTCAAGAAAACCCTATAGAGTAGTTATACTCTGTAACACATGGTGTCTCCATGAGTTGAAATCAACCTGACAGCAAAGAGTTTGATTTTTTGGTTCAACTCTATACATAAATGATCGTCCGTCCTTGTAGATATGTTCCCTAAGTAGATAACATCACTTAAAGATGCTAAATGAACAGATATGCTGAGTGATCAATGACTCTTTGGGGGATATTTCCAACTATTCTAACATTTTAATCCCTACATTACCTAAATGTCCTGAATTAATCCATGCTTTCATGTTTTCCATCACCTGTCTGTCAGTTTG
>NW_004443955.1:21643789-21644717 GCF_000243295.1 Trichechus manatus latirostris
TGTTTCAGAGAACTTGCTTTTGGACTTCTGCACTGTGCTCCTCTCTTCTTTCTAGAACAGGCTAACCTAGTCTCTGTCCTTTTCCACCGAGCTATCCCCAATGCCCATGGTTAATTTATAAATAGTTTAGAGATCAAGGAATCAAAGCAGGCAAGAGCTTGTTCAAGGAGGCATTTGCAGATGGTGACATTCAGGGATTAATGTGCATTCCAAAGAGGGCATCTGGTGTCTTTTGCAGCTGGACCCAAGGAAAATATGCCCTCTCCTCCCATCTGCAGCCCCTCCCTGATGGGGTTGACTCCAACGTGGTCCCAGCTGTTCAGGGCCTGCTAATGGGTCCCCAGTGGGGGAAAGGGCTGGTGAAGAATTCACCAGGGAGAATTTGTGGAGAACAACACTGGACTTGTTAAGTCCTATCCTCCAGACAAAAAGTACTCGAATAGATTACAGTGACCCAACGAAAGCCACTGTCCACAACCTTTCTGTCCACACACCATAACATGGCAGAAAAATAGGGGGTCAGGAGGTCATCCCAATGTGATGCCGTCTACCACCTCAATTGCACCATCTTGTTTTAGGTCTCATCTCCTCCACTCTTATTCACACTGAGACACAGAGCACACTTCGCTGAGAAAGGGGCGTTGACTTACTGCTTTCATTGGCATTAGCAAAGTATTTCTCCCTCCCTCCCTTCCCATTATCAAAGGGGTATTATGTGGCAGTTTTCTCAGACTGAGGAGCCACTGTCAGAATTTTTGAATTAGTTCATTTGGGGTATTGATTTGTTCATCTGTGCCCAGTCTCCTTCCATATAAAATTTAACGTGGCTCCGAGAAAATTGCTAAACAAAGACTTTAAGTAAAAAATGTCAGAGTCAACCAAATGTGAATGGGATTGGGAGGTGTAGGATTCCAGTTCAAAATGGTAG
>NW_004443955.1:21645731-21649147 GCF_000243295.1 Trichechus manatus latirostris
GTCAGTGCCGAGAGTTTTTCCTGAGAAGTCCAGCAGCCAAGATTTCCTCTGGAGATGTGGAAAAAAAGCAGTTTATTAACAACTAGGAAAACAATACCAAACAACTCACAGCTGTCAAAGAGGAAGAATGGATAGTAAAGATTAGTTCCAGACCATTCCACATAATCAGACACTGTCTTCAGACTAACCCAATTGTGGAGTCGACTCTGACTCATGGCGACCCCATGTGTGTCAGAGTAGAGCTGTGCTCCACAAGGTTCTCAATGATTGATTTTTCGGAAGTAGATAGCCAGGCCTTTCTTGTGAAGCACCTGTAGGTGGACTTGAACTTCAAATCTTTTGGTTAGCAGCCAAATGCATTAACCTTTTTACAACCCAGAGATTCCTCACAGTAACTACAGTGACCAAAAGTCCTCATCTCCAAGACTGTTTCCTCATCTGTAAAATGGCAATAATAACATTATCCACCCTACAGAACTGTTGCAGGGCTCCGTCAAATCAGGCACCGAATGACTTAGAACAAGGCCTGGCTTATTCTGTATGTATTCTGTAAACATCTTATGGTTATTATTCTTATTATAATTTTTTTATTTTTAATTGCACTAAATAATCATGTAAAAACCCCAGATACAGAAAAGGGAGCCCTGGTGGCATGACAGTTAAGCACTTAGCTGCTAACTGAAAGGTTGACAGTTCCAACCCATCCAGGGGCTCCATGGGAGAAAGACCTGGTGATCTGCTTCTGTAAAGATTACAGCCTAGAAAACCCTATGGAATAGTTCTATTCTCTCACTTGGGATCACTGTGAGTCAAAATCGACTCAATTGTACCTAACAACAACAAGATACAGAAAAGTGTTTGTTCTGCTTAAGCCATGAGCTCTGGGACCTTGTGAGCTCCTGACTGATATGCTGTGATTTCCCTCCTCTGTCCTTCTCAAACCAGGCTCCAGGCCCAAGCTCTGCCCAGGGCTGTTGTCAGCCCCTAAGTATTTTTAGAAGGAGTCCTGGCGGCACACTGGTTAAGCCCTTGGCTGCTAACCCAAAGGTTGGTGGTTCAAACCCACCAGGTGCTTTGTGGAAGAAAGATGTGGCAGTCTGTTTCCTTAAAGATTACAGCCGTGGAAACCTATGGGGCCATTCTACTCTGTCCTATAGGGTTGCTATGAGTCAGAATCAACTTCACAGCAGTGGAGGGGAGAAAAGTATTTTTAGATCCTGGCTGAGTGGTTTCTTTCCTTTTTCAAAAGGGCTGGATGACAGCTTGCCACTAAGAATAGTAGTTTTCCAATTTAATCAACAAGTCTCTGGGCTTCATCACAGTGCTGGCACTGGAGGGAGGTAAATTGGCCAGTTGACCTGCAGACCCAGCTGCACATGTAGACCTTGGCCAGGCCTGCTGCCTGCCCAGCCACCCACATCCCTCTCCTTGCGAGCCTGCCAGGACACAGGACATCCAGAAGAGACTTAGAGACATCTCCTCTCTCAGGAGAGAGACAAGGAGTGTGGGGCAGCAAGAGAGGTCTGGACTCAGAATTATGGGCATCTTCTGAGATGCACAAACCTGAAACTAATGGGATTGTAGTACATTGAGAATTCAGGCTCAAAACACATCTTCAGACTGAAGTATTGGAAAGTGGGTCTTCCTTAGGAAGGGTAACTGGGGCCTTTCTTTAAATGGGTAGGGTCACATTTTGTGAAGGAGTCCTCACCTGCACCCCCATTTTACAGAGGAGCACACTGAGGCTCACAGAGATTAAGTCACCTCCTCGAGGTCTCAGAGCTGGTCAGTGAAAGGGCAAGATTTGAACCCAGTGTTCTGATCCATATCCAGTGCTCTTTTCAGTACTCCAAGATGTTTGGGACCTGTCACAATCCCAAAGCCAGTTCTTAATGAGCATAGGGGTTCAACCACCCCATTATGTCACTCCAGCCAGATGCTCACACTCCACTCCCTCCTCTACTCACCTGTCACTCACCTCATGGCTGGGGACCTACACCCCCAATCTCTGGCCCTGATGTACCCAATGGCTTGCCATGCAAACTTTAGCTGTTCCGGGTGGTCTGTGCCTCCAAAAGCTAAGAGCATGACCCTTATACCAGGCAAGATGAGAAGTAGAAACAATCTCACCTCAAAACAAGGCTTCACAGTTCAACATGTGCAATCCTCTTTAATGAAGCTAAATTTTACTGATAAGATTAATTTCATTTACTTTGATAGTAACATATCAACATATGAAAAACACACACCAAAAGGAATGCCTTACCTCATTTTCAGCTAATTCCTACAATTCCTTCCCAATCCACTTAAATATTCCCTACATGACAACTTTTACATATTCCCCCGTCCCCCCACCACCATTGACCCTCCTCTCTTGCTTCTTCCTTGTGTTCCCATAGAACTTTCTGTAAACATATATATCATAGAACCTATCACATCATTTCCTAATTATTTGTCTGTCTCCCCTGCTGGAATAAATGCTAATTATATTGTGAATGGGTGGTGCAATGGTTAACACGCTCAGCTGCTAACCAAAAGGTTGAAGGTTCGAACACACTCACAGGCACCTGAGATGAAAGATCTGGTGATTTACTTCCAAAAAATTAACCATCGAAAACCCTACGGAGCACAGAGCTACTCTGACACGTATAGGGTCTTCTTGAGTCAGAACCAACTCCATGGCAACTGGTTGATTTGGATCTTTGTAACCTCAGCTCCTTGCACAGAGTAGCAAATATCTTTCATTTGAGACCCTGCTCTTTCCACCTATGACTATGTCAGGCATAACTAATTGATCACAGATTCCTTTCCCACTGATCCTAGATGTGAATTCAAATGCTTCTCAATGCAATATAACCAACCATTAGAGTTGGCGTGCAAGACGAAGCCTAATTGCCAACCAGACTTAGCATGGTGCCTGGAGCCAGGTAGGTGCACCATAACGTCTTGTGACTGAATAAATAGAAACAGTAAATACTATCAGGTTGCTGGAAATAAGAAGAGTAAATTAATAAAGTAATACAAATGCCCACACTATTAAAACTAGGACAGGTATGTAAACAATAAATCAGTAAATTCAGACATGGAACCAAAAGATCTTCATGGAATCCACCCAAACTAGCTCAGCCACAATGATGTAACTGAAGTTAGGTCAGACGTGTTTGCTAGAGCCAATTAGGCTGATCAGCTGTGGAGAGTCATGATAGAGTGATAGTTTCTGTGTCAATATATGTTGGCAAGAAGCAGCTGCACTGTGTTTTTAGCATGCATGATCTCCCTAGGATCATACAGTTCACGAATAAGTATAGGTAAAAGAATTAGCACAGTACTGAAAGCTTCTCTAAACATTTCAGAATAAAAAGGCCAACAGCATGTTCTTGGAAAGAACTACAAGAACACATCAACTTAATGGTAAC
>NW_004443955.1:21650646-21652188 GCF_000243295.1 Trichechus manatus latirostris
AATCTGGAATTTTCTTATGTCAATCAATAAGTGTTTACTGAGCTAAACACTCTGTAACAGACTTGGTCACAGCAAGGTATGCACACCTGCGAAAATCAAGCTACTGTAGAAACCAAAACTCAGATACAAGGTGCTTTCAGATTCATTCTTTCATTCCAGTCTCCCTACAACCCTGTGAATTATGATTATAATTGTACCTGTGTTACAGGTAAGGAAACTGAGGCTCACAGTAACCCACCCAGGATCACACGACTAGAACATTGAGACAACAGGACTTGACCCAAGACTTCCAAACTCAAATTTTCAATTCTTTCTACTTCATCCCACTGCTTCTCAAAAATAAGTCAGAAATTCATTGCACATGGCCCTTCCCTAACTACAAACCTCTTCTCTGAGCAAACCACAACTCTGCTCAGTTCAGCAGTGAAGAGAGTCGGAAACTTCAGCAAACAGCTCTCCTCCACAGCTCTGAAAGTACACGCCGTGGCCAAGAGCCTGAAGGGTGATTGGGCCCCTGGGAGGCATATATTATGTAAGGGTGGACCTCCTGGCTGTATGTTTGCCTCCGGCCTCACCTAAAGTATAGCCTGCAAGATATGCTTAGGGGAGCTTCCTTTCTAGGCTGCTGGGGACCAGAAAATATCACTGATTCCTGGACTCCAGTAAAAATAAATCCAGAGAACAGCATTCCGGCCATCTATAATAAAGTTGTTTCAAAACAAAATTGAATGTGATGGGATTTTGTAACCCATCTATCAGCAGCTCCTTCCTGAGCTCCAGGGGGAGCCCAGCCCTGGATGAAACCTCAGGAGCCATCATTAATGAAATATCAGGACTCCACCCTCAAAGTTTCTTCTCTGAGATTTCCTGTGAGCAGATTCCAAAGACTGAAATGCACTGCACCCTTCAGACATTGCTTTTGAGACAGATGATGGGAATTCAGGTCCTACAGACTCCCGGCATGCTTTAGGGCCACGGTCAGATCAAGTCTCTGAGTTCAAGTTCTGAAGCCCCAGGAGCAAGGAGAAGGGTTGGAAAATGCTCACTGGCAGGCTGTGGGACAGCCAGCAGAGGGAGAAGCTTCCAGATCACTCCACCAGGTCTTCTCTTGCTTCCTCCAGCCTTGGGCTGAGCTCACTCCAAGGCCCAAGCCATAGCTGGGGACATATGATCTGTGCACATCCTGATGGCAGAGTTAGTGAGTTCCTTCTTTGGGTCACCACAGAATTCTAGATCTCTTAGTACTAGGATCCACAAAAAGGTGATGACTCTTTTTGTAGCACAAATAAAAGTATCTCTTCTAAAATATTAACCAAGCCCAGAGGAGTCACACATAAGTGTGTGTATAGGTGAGAATACATGCAGGTGGGCATCTATATTTGTGGGCATGAGTGTGCCTGTGTTCATACCTGTTATTGATCCCAAGAGCCTTAGTGTTTTATACAAGGATACCCTGGGAGTAAAAATATGTTTCGTTGTGGGAAAGGGGCAACGTCATTAGTTGAAAACCTACTACTTGCCAAGCACCATGATGGGAAGCTT
>NW_004443955.1:21653575-21661455 GCF_000243295.1 Trichechus manatus latirostris
TTTGGAACCTAATCATGCCAACTAGTGAGGAGTGGGTATATTTCTTTCTAATAAACAAGAGGTGGGGGTGGGCTGTCAAGTCTGACTCTTGCTACATTCACCCAATTTGCAACTGGATCCAATATGAGCAGTTACTGGGCAAGGACGGATTATATTGACAGATAATAGGTCTCTGGTCCATTTTGAGAGAACTGTGTTGTACATCCACATCTGCAGATCCAGCACCTCCAGCCAGGAGGGCCAGCAATGCTCTTCGCCATGATACAAACACAGGGTATGCTCTTGTGCACATCCTGGTAAACAACCAATGGGAACTCCAACCCTAGATGACACACAAAAGCAAGGAAACTCAGATAAGTCAATCACTGCAATGAATTCAATCAAGTTACTTTTCAAATACATAGCATTTATGTACAGAGTTATGTCATAAGTTTTGTAAACAATAATATTTATAACTTTAACTTGGAAATAAGTTTGGCATGCACACAGATGTAATCTAGCATACATTTAATATAACACTAAGATGGGTAATAATTTAATATAATACTAACATAGCAAACTTCCAAAAACTACTAGGAATATTAATATTTATCTAACATGAAAAGTTTTAATTTCCCATTCTAATGTATAACTAAGCAGAGGAGGAGGAATTACAGATTATCGGTGTTTAAGGCCCTCACATGCCTTAATCAGGCCCTGACACTGAGATCCTAAGAACCAAGGGCGCAACTGAAGAGTTGGTATGGTTTAAGAACAGAACATGTGAAAAAGAATCATTGGATTTAGCAGACAGTATTCCGGTATTCTCAGCATGAATGAACTGAACTGGTAGAATTCTCTCCTCCCATGCAGGAGAACTGGGTTCAATTCCCAGCCAATGCACCTCTTGCACAACCACCACCCACCTGTCAGTAGAGGCTTGCATGTTGCTGTGATGCTGAACGAGTTTCAGTAAAGCTTCCAGGCTAAGATAGACTAGGAAGAAAGGCCTGGTGATCTACTTCCAAAAATCAGCCAGTGAAAACACTATGGATCACAAGGGTCTGATCCCCAACCATTCATGGGAATGGCTAAGGACCAGACAGCATTTCATTCTGTTGTACATGGGGGCACCATGACTCGGGGGTCATCTGGACGGTAGCTAATAACATCAACATTCTCACATGAGCCAATAAGAAACAAGAAAGTGATTGTATTAGTTTCCTATTGCTGCTGCAACAAATTACCACAAATATAGTGGATTAAAACAACACAAATTTGTTCCCCTCAGTTCTGGAGGTCAGAGTCTAAAATTAAGATGTTAGCAGAGGTTTCAGTGGAGAATCCATTCCCTTGCATTTTCTAGCTTCTAGAGGCCACCTGCATTCCTTGGCTTGTGACCCCTTCCTCCATCTTCAAAGCCAGAAGCAGGGCATCTTCCAATATCTCTGTCTGTCTCTCTGTCTCTCTCTCTGTCTGATGTCACATCATCTTTTTCTCATTTCATAAGGACACTTGTGATTATATTGGGCCCACACAGATAATCCAGGATAATCTCCTCATTTCAAGATCCTTAACTTAACCACATCTACAAAGTTCCTTTTACCATATAAGGTATCATATTACAGGTTCCATAGATTAGGACATGAACATCTTTGGGAGGACCATTATTCAGCCTACAACTATCATCTTAGGCTACATTAAAAAACGTATTGTGCTCAGGAAGAAGGTGATGAGTCTGTTCTTTTTGGTCCCAGAGTCCATATTCACTCCTTGGCATCACATTTTAAAAGAGATGCAAACCACCTATCACACTGCAAACATAGTATTACTTTACTGCAAAATTAAATGTTGGGGAGAATGTAGAGAGACAAATATTCCTACACATAGTTGGAAGCAATGTAAATTATTATAAAATTCTTTGAAGGACAATCTGGCAATACACAGCAAAAAATTTTCAGATGTTCATTCCCATTGATACAGAAATATTATTTCTACAAATTTATCCTAAGGAAATAATCATGAACATGTGCAAAGTTTTATCTATCAGGGTATTCATCAAAGCATTTCTAAAGTAATTGGAAAAAAAAAAACTAATTTTCTAATCCATAAGGTTTAAATAATATGGTATCTTTGCTTTAAAAAAATAAAACCCAAGGGTGGATGAACCCCTGAAACTATTGCCCTGAGATAATCTTTAAAACTTAAACCAAAAATGTCCTCTGAAGTCACCTTAAAACCAAACAATAGTTTAGCTTAGCTAGTAAAAAAAAGTCTACCTTGAGCATTATGCTTTTTTAAGAAGATCCCATAATCTATATGGGATCAAACTGATAACAGCAACTCAAAAGATTAGATAGGAGTCTTAGGGGGCAGTGAGTTTATGTTAAAGGGGTAGGAACAACCCAGAAAAGGAGAGTGAGAATGGTTGCACAACTCAAAGAATGTAATCAATGTTAAATTGTACATGTAGAAACTGTTGAATTGATGTTATGTTTTGCTGTATATATTCTCAACAGCATCAACAAAATAAATAAAATTAGGGAAAAAAATTCAGCAATTAATAATAATGTTGTAGAGGAATATTTAACAATATGAAAAGAGGTTCTCAATATCATGATAAATGACATAGCCAGTTATAAATCAGAATATACAGTGTGTTTTGCGTTTGAAAATTACAATTGTAGCAGCCAAAGTCTCCACTGGAAATAGATGGCCCACTCAAATAAGATAACTGAGGATGATTTGGTTACCAAGGGGTGGGAGTAGGAGGACCACAAAGGATAGCTCAGTAGTCCAGCGTTAGGGTCAAGGGCAGAAGCAACTACTGGCAGTGTTGGCTGGCTGTCCTGAGAGGAGCAGTGACGTGCTGAGAGACACAACAGCCTGAGATGACCTCAGAGGGAAATAAACACCCTGACCTCTCTCTACTCTGTCATATCTCTGGGTCAAGCATCCCATCGTCTAAACACAACTGGAAGCCAAGGGACACAGAAGCCCTGCTGCAGTCATGTCCACTGCAGGCCAGGTGACCCAGGCAGAGAGAAGGGAGGAGAAGAGCAGCAAAGACCCAGCAGGACCAGGCACATACACGTCTACATGCATAAGAGATTATAATTCCCTGGTCAAGTACGTTTGGGAAATTTTCAGTTCAATAAAGTCAAAGAGGATTCTTGACTACAGGACAGTTCAGAGCCTTTAGTATTCAAATGTGTGTTATGAATCTCCAAGAGGAAAATACGACATGCAGAGATTCCCAAACATATTTATATATTCACCAAAATGTTAACAATGTTATCTGGGCAGCTCACTGACTGACGAATTTTCATTTTCTTCTTTTCACTTTTCTGAATATTCTACAATGGACGTGTATTACCTTAGGAATCACGCACGAAAGCAATCCAGGTCAAGATAAACTCACAACCCATCTAGAGTGTGTCCACAGTGGACCAGCGTGGAAAATCAAGACTGGCTCCACCAGGAGAGAGCTGGGGATATTGGTCTGTGAGACAGAAGGCGATTTTCAAATCTTTGGAAGACTGTTCTATGGAGGAAGGATTAAACTTGGTCTTCAGCCATCCCGGAAGCCCTGGTGGCGCACTGGTTAAGAGTTTGGCTGCTAACCAAAAACTCAGCAGTTCGAATTCACCAGCCACTCCTTGGAAACCCTATGAGGCAGTTCTACTCTGTCCTAGAGGGTTGCTATGAGTTGGAATCTACTCGATGGCAGTGGGTGTTTTGGTTTTCAGTCATCCTAGGACAAAAAGGTAGAATGACAGGCAGGCAAATTGCAAATTAGCCTGATTAGAGCTGTCTGGGAATGGAACATGTTTCCTCAGGTACGGACAGTCTAAGCCTCGAGGTATTTAAGCAGAAGCCAGAAAACTTCTTGATGGACATTCTGTAGAGGTATCTGAAGCATAGACTAGAACTGTGGAATAGATGAACATTCAAGTATCTTCTAGAAAAAAGAATTAATTATTATTAATCAATGATGATTATCATAACTTAATTTCTTTAATATTGCTTGCTCTGGCTTTCGGGGTAGGGCAAGCTGGAGATGAATAGATAGATAGACTGACAGATAGGCAGACCAATAGATATATAGATAAACAGACAGACGGTTACATAGATAGAAGGACAGATAGGTAGATAGATATAGATAGATAGCTGTCATGGAGTCGACCCTGACTTATGGTGACCTTATGTATAACAGAATGAAATGATGCCCATTACTGCATCATTCTCAACAATTGTCAGCATGTTTGAGTCCATTGTTGTGGCTATTGTACCAATCCATCTCATCGAGAGTCACCCTCACTCTTACTGACCCTCTACTTCACCAAACATGATATCCTCCTCCAGCAATTGATCCCTCTTAATGACATGTCCAAAACAAGCAAGGACAATTATCTGTTGTGATCCATAAGGCTTCCATTGGCTAATTTTCAAAAGTAGATTGCCAGTAGTAGACAGTAATCTGTCTTCATATGGAAGCTCTGCTGAGACCTGTCCACCATGGGTGACCCTGCAGGTATTTGAAATACCAGTGGTATAGCTTCCAGCATCATAGCAACACAAGAGCCACCACAGTACGACAAACTGACAGACAGGAGGTAGGCAAAGTGAGGAGGGATGTTCAAATAAATTTCTGTTATCACAGACATTCAGTTCCAAGAAAAAGCGTCCGAGGAGAACTATATTAGTAAAGATTCTTAGAGTTTCAAGTGACAAAATACTCAAATTGGTGCAATAACCAAATCATATAGGCTTCAGGCATGGCTGGGTCCAGACACTCAGATGACTTATCAGGATCTAATATCTTTCTCTATCTCTTGGCTAATTCTTTTACCAAACAGGCTCTCTCCCTCATGGCAAGATGGTTGCCAACTGGCTTATACTCTCACAGCTCCAAGTCCCGTGGAAAAGACAATATCTGTTTATAACTTGTTCAACCAAGAGTTCTGAGATTAGCTGTGTTTTAGCCTGATTGGCTCGTGAGTCAACTATGCGCCCCTGATACATTGACTGTGGCCAGGAGGATGCCACATTCTGGCCAGTTCTAGCTCTTCCTGAATAACGTGAACTGGATGCTGGAGGAAGTATGGAGGTGGAAATTAGAAACAGCCTCACTTTAAGTTCTGAAATTTTTTCTAGTCTGTGAGAATTGGACTCAACCTTGTTTCAACTTATAGATTTTTTTTCTCCAAATGAAATCAAAATTAGAGGAGCCCTATTTAGAATAATGCAGAAGAGAGGGTTTCTAAGGAAGAATTCTCAGGTAGCAAGAACAACAACAGTAGCTACAGGTAACCCACTTTGTGAACACCAAGTAGAATCCTCAGCTAATGGAACTCTATTTCCCAGACCTGTAGACCAGCTTTTATGGATTGAATTGTATCTCCCCAAAAGATATGTTGAAGATCTAATCCCTGGTACCTGTAAATGTGACCTTGTTTCAAAATAGGATTTCTGAAGATGTTATCAGTGAGGTTAACATGAGGTCATACTGAAATAGGGTGAGTCCTAATCCAATATAACTGGTATCCTTATAAAAGAGGTAAAGAGACACAGAGACAAGCAGACAGAGGAAGGACAGCCATGTGATGCTGCCACTGCAAGCCAAGGAATACCCGGAGCTACCAGAAGCTAGGAGAGAGACATGGAGTAGATTCCCCCTCAGAGCATTGAAGGGGATCAACATGGCCGACACTCTGACCTCAGATTCCCAGTCTCCAGACTGTGAGAAAATAAAATTTTGTTGTTTAAAGCCACACATTTTGGGGTATTTTGTTACAGCAACCCTAGAAATTAATATACTGGCCTTTCCTGATGTGTGATTTACTTGATATTAATTGGTGCCTCCTCACCCAAAAAAAAAAAAAATTATGATTCTCTGGTCAATCACATTTGGGAAATTTTCAGTTCAATAAAGTCAAGGAGAATCCTTGACTACACAGGACAGTTCAGTCTTTAGTAATCAATTGCGTGCTGTAAATCTCCAAGAAGAAAACATGACATGCAGAGATCCCCAAACTTACTTGACCATGAACCTTTGAGAACATCTTTAGGGACTAGTGTTTCCCAGAACAAATTCAGGACATCCTGCACCAGAGGAACCAGCTCATTTTCTGAGCCAACCCCACCCTATCCTGCCCATCATTTTTATTGCAATCACAAAGCAATAAAAGTTTACCGAGGAAGGCTGGGTTTGTCCATCCATCACCTCTCTGGAATGTTTTGAAATTAATATAATAACCCAGAGATAAAGCCCATCAAATCCCTGGCTTCTCAAAAGAAACCCTTCGTCCATCCAACCTGTTACATAGCCACTGGGATCAAATTGCAAAACCCCTGCATGAACAGATCCAACTCCAGCTTTGGTCCAAGGAGGGACCACCGGTGGCCTTCACGGAAAGGACTCCTGGCCACCGCAGGAACTCGTGTTCACCTCTGGCAAACCCCTGTCTGCAGCTGCAGAAGATCAAGTCAGGTTCACATCTGTTCTCCAGACACACGACACCCCAGCCCAGCTCCCCATCCAACAAAGCTAGCCAGGTTTTCACAGTTAATTCCTCCAGGGCCCCCGACTCATCTCCTCCCTCCTTGCTCCTATGAATTCTCAGAGATCAAAGCAGCCAGCTAGCCGGAGCCTTGTTTGCTCAGCATTCAGCAGAACACCTTAAATTCCCAGCTTGAAAGGAGGCTGAAAGAAGGTCAAACATACTCTATTGTTGAAAACCTTTAAAACAGCAAGACATGACCAAAGTATTAACAGAAAAACCACCGTGGTCACTCTGGGCTTCAGGGACCCGTGAAGTGAGGGAATTCCCCCACAAAGTTTAATCTAAGAATCTGATGGGAAAGCAGCCAGAATTGTCCACGGAGGTCACTCCGAGTTGACTTGGGCAGTGCAACGATTCTGAGATGGAAACTGGGAGCTAATGCCACAACCCCGAGGGTCAGCCCTCAAATTAAAATAAGACTTAAAATGTCCATTTGGGATCACCCCTCTGATCCATTTAGCTCCATGTCCTGGACTGCTCCTCCTGCCCCTGGCCTTAGTTCACAAAATGGTATGGCTTTTTAAGGCTGAAAGGGCATCTACCCTGGGGATTTTCCAACTTTTTGGCAGCAGAAAATATTTTTCCAAACAAAATCTTAAATGGAAGTCCTCTATTAAGTAGATAAATCTGGGGGCGCTGGGGAGAAAGAGGGGTCATAACCTGGACCTCCACCTTTTCAGCCACCCCCTCCACCATTGTGGTGTGGGGCTCCCATAGGCTAAAATGTCTCTGGTGTCACCCAACCCCTTCTGTTTATGCAAACACTGAGGATCCAGAAAGGGAAAGGAAACTGCCCAGATTTCTGTGGTACACACTAGCAGAGCCTACTAGAATCCAGGTCTCAATTCCTCGACAATGCCATCTTCACTTCCTAAATGATGACACCTCAATTGCCCAACCCACTACTGCTCCAAATCCTAAGACTTGGTGCCAGTGCAAGGCACACCCAATAGAAAATCTCATCCAGGAGCTTACCTCTGCTTTTCACATCAAAACAGTCTCCACTTCAACACACCACTTTCAGTGAAGGACAGAACATCCAGAAAGAAGCTCAACAAAGATACAAAAGAGCTAAATGCTACAATCAACCAACTTGATCTCATAGACATATACCGAACACTCCACCCAACAGGACCCAAGTATACTTTCTTTTCCAACACACATGGAACAGTCTCCAGAATAGACCACATATTAGGCCATAAAGCAAGCCTTAACAAAATCCAAAACATCAAAATATTACAAAGTATCTTTTTTGACCATAAAGCCATAAAAGTAGAAATCAACAACAGAAAAAGCAAGGGAAAAAAATCAAACACATGGACACTGAACAACACC
>NW_004443955.1:21666106-21669295 GCF_000243295.1 Trichechus manatus latirostris
TATGATAGGGTTCCATTTTTTCTACGTATAAAAGCACTGGAAGGATAAATAACAAAATGTTAATGTTATCTCTAGAGCGGTAGCAGGATTAATGGCAAAGTTATTGTCTTACCTGTGTTTCTCTGAATCTTCCAAAATTTATGTTATCTGTATAAATAAATAAATAAAAACAAAAGTTACCTTAAATCTATCTTTAGGATGGGAGAAGAAGACAGAAATGAGGTCAGGATGATGGTTTAAGATATGTAACTGCTTACACCTGACACAATGATAAAGAAGAATTTTGTTGTTTTTGTTGTTACTGTCTTTAGAATGAAGTCATAAAAAAATCTCTGGAAAAGAGGAAGGTATATCTTCCATAGATGTGGCAAGAATTTCTGGAATACAGGAACCAAACTGGATAGCATTAACCTCAGAGGAATAATGTCAGCCCAAGGACAACCAAGAGAAAATAACTGTAAAGGCAACAGCCCCGGAGAAACTCCAAGATCAGAACAAACCGGTACTGAGAGCAGAAGAGGGCTGTGGAGTGACAGTCACATGCTCCACCCTTGCAAACTGCAGGCACCCAAACCACATGGCCCCAACCACCTCACCTGCCATTCAGAGAGGAGAAAAGACTACTAGGGAAATGACATTGCTATGGATTGAATTGTTTCCTTGAAAAGATGTGTTAGTCCTAACCAGTATACCTGTGAATGTGACTTTGTTTGGAAATAGGTCTTTCTTTGAAGATGTTATCGGTTAAGGAGATCATACCTGAGTAGGGTGGGTACTAATGCCTTCTGAATTATGTCTTATAAAAGGGGACAACAGATAGGGAGAGACACCTAGGGGAGAAGACACCATGTGAAGATACCTCTACAAGCCAAGGAATGCCAGGAGATGCCTGGGGCTGCCAGAAGCTGAAAGACACAATGAAGGATCTTCCCCTTGAGCAGAGAGAGAAAGCACGGCCCCGTCTACACCCTAAATCTGGACTCCTAGCCAACCATGAGACAATCGATTTCTGTTCTTGTAAGCCATCTACTTTGTGGCTCTGTGGTATGGCAGCCCTAGGAGACTAAGAGAGACATCTCTACACAGCTAAGAAGAAATCCACCACAGCAGCCAAATCGAATGCACCCAGTGCTTCAGTCCTAAATATTAACAGAGAACAAATGATCCCTAGATGTTTAAGGGAAATCAACAATGTGAAGAAGGATCAAAATAAAATTTCCCAGTCCATAGGAAAAAGAGAGAGATTTTTTAAATATGAGAGAAAAGTTAAGACATTTGGAAAATCTATCCAAGAGGTGTAACTTCTGTTCACTGGGAGGACAAAAGAGAAAAAAAATAGAGAAAAGGATGAAAATCAAAGAATTAATAGAGGGGGAAAAAGTGCTCAGTAGAACAAAGGCATGAGCATTCAGACTAAAATAGCCTACTGACTACAGTATATAGTATAATAAAATAGCCTACTGAGAACAGTAATAATATAATAAAAAATAAACTCTTTCTCAGTAAGACACTGGGCTAAGTGATTTATATGTTAATCCTCACAGCAACTCTTTGAGGTGGGAGCCATAATTTTCTCCATGTTACATATGGGAAAACTGATAGAGAGATACTACAAACACTTGTCCAAGTCCATACAACCAATAATTTATGGAACCAGGTACTTGACAAATTTTTAGGACACCCAAGATACAAAGACGTTTCTAAAAACCTCCAGGAAAAAAATGTCTTACCCGGAAAGAAACAAGAAACAGATTGGAATAAAACTTCTTTTTGACAATGCTGTATTTTCAGAAGACAAGAGCACCAAAGTCAGAGAAAATTATTTTGAACCTAGAATTCTACAATTCTACATACAGCAAAATCAACAGTCATAAAATACATTTTTAGTTGCTAAGGACTCAGAATGTTACATCCATAAACTCCCTCTAAAATAATTATTCAACTATGCTGAAAAAAAATTAAAAAAAAAAAAAAACAGAAGATTCTGGGATTTAAGAAATAATGGTTAACAAATATATTAGTAAAATGTATAATTAAGTCTAGAAAATACTGAGGCATAATGTAAAAATAAAATTAATAACATAAGATAAACTTCTTTATAATTGTAACATCCACCACTTGTCTGCCAGTTTGTTGAACTATGATGGCTTGTGTGTTGCTATGATGCTGGAAACTATGCCACAGGTATTTCAAATACCAGCAGGCTCTCCCATAGTGGACAGGTTTCAGTGGAGTGGAAGACTAAGACAGACTGGGAAGAAGGATTGGTTGACCTTCAACCATTTCAGGAGGTAGCATATGACCAAGAACCAGTGGTACTGAAGGAAGAAGTCCAAGCCGCACTGAAGGTATTGGCGAAAAACAAGCCTCCAGGAATTGACAGAATATCACTTGAGATGTTTCAACAAACAAATGCAACCGTGGAAGCACTCACTCATCTATGCCAAGAAATTTAGAAGACAGCCACCTGGCCCGTAGACTGGAAGAAATTCATTTAAGTGCTTATTCCAGAAAAAAGATCCCATAGAGTGTGGAAATTATTGAACAATATCATTAATATTACATGCAAATAAAATTTTGCTAAGAATAGTTCAAAAATGGTTGCAGCAGTACATCGACAGAGAACTGCCAGAAATTCAAGCTGGATTCAGAAGAGGACATGGATCAAGGGATATTTTTGCTGATGCCAGATGGATCTTGGCTGAAAGTAGAGACTACCAGAAAGATGTTTGTTGTTGTTAGCTGCTGTCTAGTCAGTTCTGACTCATAGCCACCCTAAGCACAACACAACGAAATACTGCATGCTACTGCGCCATACTTATAATTGTTGTTTTGCTTGAGCCCATTGTTGCAGCCACTGTGTCAATCCATCTCGTTGTGGGTAAGGATGTATATCTGTGTTTTATTAACTCGGCAAAGACATTAGACTGTGTGGATCATAACATTATGGATAACCTTGCAAAGAATGGGAATTCCAAAACACTTCATTGTGCTCATGCAGAAGCTGTACACAGAACAAGAGGCAGTCGTTCAAAAAGAACAAGGGAATACTGCGTGGTTTAAAATCAGGAAAGGTGTGCATACAGCATCAGGATTGGAGGAAGACTTATTAACAACCTGCAATATGCAGATGACACAATCTTGCTTACTGAAAGTGAAGAGGGATTGAAGCACTTACTGATGAAGATC
>NW_004443955.1:21669680-21671341 GCF_000243295.1 Trichechus manatus latirostris
TGAATTGATGCATTTCAATTATGGTTTTGATGAAGAATACTGAATATACTATGGACTTCCAGAAGAACAAATAAGTCTGTCTTGGAAGAAGTACAGCCAGAATGCTCCTTACAAGTGAGAATGGTGAAACTTCATCTCATGTACTTCAGACATGTTATCAGGAGGGACTAGCCCCTGGAGGAGGACATCATGCTTGGTAAAATAGAGGGTCAACAAAAAGAGGAAGACCCTCAATGAAATGAACTGATACAGTGGCTGCAAAAACGGGCTTAAGCACAGCAACGATTGTGAGGATGGCGGAGGACCAGGCAGTGTTTTGCTCTGTTGTACACGGGGTCTCTATGAGTTGGAACGGACTCGACGGTACCTGACAACAACAACAAATAATAACTTGTGGAATATAGGTAAAGGAGGAGAGTGATATGAAAATTAGAAAATATTTAGAACTGGATGATAATGATAATGGAAATATTTAGAACTGAATGACACAGCTTACCGAAACTTGTGGGGTATAGCTAAAGCATTCTTAGAAGGAAATTTATAGCCATGTGTGTATGTGTGTGCATAGTACTCACCCATATATACAACACAATTAAGAATTAATTGCTTAATGAGAAGTGACTTCAGCTGGAATAGTGGAGTAAGGACCTCTGAAAATACTTCTCATCATGTAAGAAATGAGAACACTGGCAAAGATTCACAAAATCAATTTTTTCAGAACTTTGAAAACTAACCAAAGGCTTGCAGCAATCCTTAGAGAATTTATTCAAGAAAAATGGCTGAATCTCAGTAAGAACAGAGAGCTTATGACAGTTTTACTTGCCCTTTCCCCACTCCAGAGGAAAATCTTGGAAAATCAACAGCCCTGCAATTTCAGTGAAAACCAGCTGCTTAGCAGTCTCTGGAAGAAACAGAACAGGGTTGGGTTTTCTCCAAAGGTCCATTACCAGAAAATTTTCATAATTTGTCCCTGGAAAACCCCACTCACAGGATTTGTCTTTATTTGTCCTGACTCAGTGCTTGTCCAACGCAAAGAGTATTCTCCTGGGAATTTGTCAAAAACAATCAGCAACAATTGTTTAACATTGCAGCTACCTGAGGCTGTGATAACAGTTGGGGCAAAGAAAAACTTGACCAAAATAATAATAATAGTAAATAAAGGCACTTAAAAGAAAAAGCTGGGGAATGAGATTCCATAAGGGGCTTTGAAAAGAATCTGACATATTCCTGGGAATCCAGAAGACCACATGTATGCATAGCCTGTGCACATGCCCAGGAAAGACCTGAGAAGGCCTAAGCTCTCACCTCCGACTAACCTTGAGGTTCTCCACAAGCAGGAAGTGAAGGCAAAAGCAGATTTGTAAACTGACTGCCTGAGCATTGATTCATGCACCCAACAAACACACAGAGCCCTTCAGCAAATACTGGGAGATTTTCTGGTTTCAGGAATTTAAGGAAATCTCTGTCCAGTCATTAGCTGAGCAGTATGAATTCAATGCAATAACTATCCAAATTTCAACTGCCTTTTTTGTAGAGTGGACAAGTTGATTCTAAAATTCATATGGAAATGCAACAGACACAGAATACTCAAAAGACTTTGAGAAGAAGAATAAAGTTAGAGGACTCACATTTCCCAATTTCAAAACTTACTACAAGCTACA
>NW_004443955.1:21672051-21673647 GCF_000243295.1 Trichechus manatus latirostris
TCGTTGTTATGCTTGAGCCCATTGTTGCAGTCACTGTGTCAACCCATCTCATTGAGGGTCTTCCTCTTTTTCACTGACCCTCTGCTTTACCAGGCATGATGTCCTCCTCGAGGGACTGGTCCAAAGTACATGAGATGAAGTCTCGCCATCCTCACTTCTAAGCAGCATCCTGGCTGAACTTCTTCCAAGACAGATTTGTTTGTTCTTCTGGCAGTCCATAGTATATTCAATATTCTTTACCAACACCATAATTCAAATGCATCAATTCTTTTTTGGTCTTCCTTATTCATTGTCCAGCTTTCGCGTGCATATGAGTCAATTAAAAGAAAATATACAAATGGCTGATACCCACATGAAAGATGCTTAACACCATTTGTCATTAGAGAAATGCAAATCAAAGTCACAATGAGATACAACTTCACATTCACTGACCAAAAAACCAAACCTGTTGCCATCAAGTTGATTTCAACTCATAGCGACTCTGTAAGACAGAGTAGAACTGTCCCACAGGATTTCCAAGGAGTGGCTGGTGGATTCAAACTGCTGACCTTTTAGTTAGCAGCCGAGCTCTTAACCACTGCACCACTTTTATGATGGCTATAATAAAAAGTAATAATAGTAACAAGTGTTGACAAGTATGAAGAGAAATAAGAATCCTGATACAGTGCTGGTGGAAATGTAAACTGGTGTAGCGCCTATGGAAAATGGATTGGTAGTATCCCAAAAGAGTTAAACATAGAGTTACCATATGACCCAACAATTCCACTCCTAGGTATGTACCCAAGAGAACTGAAAACATATGTTCACAAAAAAAATCTAGTATACAAATGTTCACAGAAGCATTATTCATAATAGCCAAAAAGTAAAAACAACCCAACAACTGATAAATAAACAAAATGTGGTATAGCCATACAACAGAATAGTACAGAGTTATAAAAAGGAATTAAGTACTAACACATGAGAAGCCCCGGTGGCAAAGTGGTTAAAGCGCTTGACTGCCAACTGAAAGGTCAGCAGTTTAAAACCACCAGCAGCTCCGCAGGAGAAAGACACAGCAGTCTGCTTCCATAGAGATTTACAGCTTTGGAAACCCTATGGGGTCACTGTGAGTTGGAACTGACTCAATAGCAGTGAGTTTTTTGGTGTATGATATAATATGGATGCACCTGAAAATACTATGCTAAGTAAAACAAGCCAAACACATAAGTCCATATATTGCATGAGTCCTTTATACGAAATGCCCAGAATAGGCAAATCTATACAGACAGAAAGTAGATCAGTGGTTGCCAGGGGCTGCGGAGGAAGGAGTAGTGGGGAGTGGCTGTTAAAAGTGTTTCTTTTGGGAGTGATGAAAATATTCTGGAATTATTGTTGTGTGCCATCAAGTTGATTCTGACTCATAGTGACTCTACAGGACATCTTCCTCAGTTGAATGTTTGGTTTATTAATATTACTTGGTATATTCACAAAAAACAAAAAAACCAAAACCTGTTGCTATTGATTCAGTTATGACTCACAAGTTCTCCTAGGTTGTAATGTTTACAGGAGCAGATCTTTTCTCCCATGGAGCTTCTGGTGGGTTCAAACTGCCAACCT
>NW_004443955.1:21674660-21676262 GCF_000243295.1 Trichechus manatus latirostris
CCAAAACCCCTCACAAAAAAATAGAAAACCTGACTAGAACTATGACTATTCTACAAGTTGAATCAGTTATTAAAATACCAGATGACTCACAATGAGTTCTTCTTAACAATTAGGAAGTAGATAATTCCAGGCAAAAAGAAACACTACCAGAGTAAATTGGGAAGGCATTCCTAGGCAAGACACAAGACCCAAAGACTATATGATTTTACTACCAAACAAGTTAAAGCATACATATGAGAAAGTACACCACAAACAATGTTGTAAGATACGCAACAAATTAGAAGAAAATACATAGCAAATAATTAAAACCAACAATATGTTCAGTTAAGAACTCCTAAAATCAATTTAAAAAAAAAAAGACAAGCAAATTAATAGGAAAATAACCAAAGAATATGAACAATGTGCAAGAAATAAAAAGATATACAAGTGGACAATAAATACATGAAAAGATGATCAACTGCACTGCTAAATAGGAAATGTTACTTATAAAGATGAAATGTTTTTTGAACTATCAAATTAGCAAAAATGAAAGACTCCAGAGCCCAAGTGTAAAAACAACGAGGCCCCTCATACCCTGAATTGGCACAGCGTCTGGAGACACCATTTGGAGAAAGCCAAGTCCATCCAAATGTAAAATGCAGATACTTTTTATCCCAGCAAGTCTACCTCCAGAGAAATATCCACACTTGTAGATCCAGAAGCAAGTATGAGAATGTGACCTTGAGCAAGACACATCTCTGAACTTGGGCTTTTCGTTTAAAAAAAAAAAATCTTTCTAATAGTTGATTAAAATGATAAATGTAGAATACTTTATAAATTCCTAAGCCTTATAAAAATACACCACTAACAATATGGTTTTTTGTTGGTTTGATTTGGTTGGTTTGGTTTGGTTTGGTTGGTTTGGTTTGATCTGGTTTGATTTGGTTTGGCTGGGTTGGTTTGGTTTGGTTTGGTTTGGTTTGGTTTGGTTTGGTTTGGTTGGTTTGGTTTGGTTGGTTTGGTTTGGTTTGGTTTGGTTTGGTTTGGTTGGTTTGGTTTGGTTTGGTTTAGGGTCATAGAAGAATTTTTATGGGGAGAGACTCCTGTACTTTGAGAAAATGTGAACATACTTTGCTAAAACTTTCTTAGGGTAAAAGCTAGGCTTCTAGTGCCTGAATACAGGCAGATGTCTGCTGCCTACAAGAGGAAATGCTACTCCACACAGAAAGGAAGACCAAACAGAGGAAGGGTTGCATTCTTTATGATGTGACCTTTTTCTAAACCTCCTCCCCTCTCTACCCCCCAAAACTTCAACAGTAACATTACTAAACTCATCTGAAACTCTGAATCCGCCATATTCAGTCCCTTGTGTCCGATACCAGTCTTTGTGGATTCTCGAGGTTTCAGCTCCATTGCTTCTTTGCGCTGCCCCACCGCTCAATCAGCCACCCCATCTGATACGTACAATATCCTTCCCCACTTAACTGATAATGTTTTAACCAGCATGGAGTTACCATTGGCAAGATTTCTCCTGTGATATGAATTGGTATAAAAATAACAAAAGACCCCTCTTCTAATGTTGCAGGAGAATTCTTTCTTTCTTTACTTTATGTGCTGGTGAAT
>NW_004443955.1:21676955-21677771 GCF_000243295.1 Trichechus manatus latirostris
CATGAAGAAGGAAAGGGGGAGAAGGGGAGGAGGGGAAAAGAAAACAAGTGTAAGGAATAATAACACCAAACATTCCATAGCACCTCCTGATGGCCAGACACTGCTCTAAGTGCCTTGCATATATTTCTTCATTTAATCTGCACAATGAAAGTATGAGGAAGGGACTCAACTCTTTCCATTTCACAGATTGGTAAATTGAGGTACACAGTAGTTAAGTAACCTACCCGAGATGCACACAGAAACAGGGCTTAAACCTGTTCACCCTAGCTGCAAAGTGCAGGTACTTCACCACTACATCATTCTACCTCTCAGGAAAATGGAATATGGAGAAAATTCCCAGTTCTTCCATCATTCTACTAGAAGACAGACTGAGCCACCGAATGAAGGGCCCCCTGTGCCTGCTCTCTCATGGCTCTGACGACACCCTGTTGGAACTCTTAGCTTACTCATCTACCTCCCACTGATCTACATCTTGAGGGCAGAAATGTGTGTCCATCTGTGAATCAGAATGTGCCATAGGAAACTCTTGCCTGGGTTCTAACGCCTGCTATTCATTAGACACGGAATCCCGTGGAGCTGTCTTGGGATACAAAGGTCTTTAGATACTCAGTGCTACATTTCTGGGAGGACGGTACGTTTAGGATTTTCTTACCTAAAAATCCTAACAGAACTCTCTGGCTTGCCAGCTCCTCTGGGGAGTCCTCATTCTACAATGCATCACCCTGCTCTGCAATACTGATTCAGACTTCCTAATTCTTCAGGACAGTCCCAATTCCATGAAATAGACCCTTTCTCAATCGAAGCAATTTGTTAAGT
>NW_004443955.1:21685294-21696252 GCF_000243295.1 Trichechus manatus latirostris
GTGACAGCTTAGGTCACAAATGCTGTAAACATGCCACTAATTTCCCCATAAAACCTTAAGGGACCACTGATGTATATGCGGTAGGACATTGCCCGAACAGACGTTATGGGGCACATGACTGTATCGCATTTGCACAAAGTCCAAATCACATAACGTCCTATTTCACAGAATGTATAGTGTACATTAAGTGATGCATGTCTTGTATCTATATATATGTCTATAGGTCTCTATCTATTGATCTATCCATATCTACCTACATCTTTCTACTACATATATATAGCTATATTGTCTCCAGACAAGACAGCCAGAACATATACTTCACAATAGGCTATCATTGAGCCATCATCATCATCATCAGTAACATTTATTGAGCATCTATGATGTGCCAGAGCTGTGCTCAGTGTTTTACAAGTATTGCTTTACAACACACCCCTAAGAAGATGTATCATAATTATCCCCATTTTACCTTTGCAAAAACTGGGTCTTGAAGAGGAAGATAATGGTCCCATGGTCATTTAATGCAATAAGTGGTGAAGCCAGGATCAAATCCAGGTTCATCTGATTCCAGAGCCCAGACTGCAAATGACTACCCTCTCCTGTTGCTCCATGCCAGGGGATCTAGTCTCTGAGCTCTGCACTGTGGTTTCCAAGGGGTGGATTGGCATTGCTTCTCTTCTCCAATCTGCTGTCAAGGCTGGTCATTAACACCCAAAGTTGCCCTTCAACTTACTAAGTAATCTTTCTTCCTTTAGTTCCCTCCTCTTTCCCACCAAAAGCATCCCTAGGTCCTTTTTTTTTAACCTACAGCTTTCTGGTGCCTATCTGTTTACATTTGTCTCCTTAACTCTTTCTCTCTCTCTCTCTCTCTCTCATTTCTCTCTCCTTACCAGCTATCGTTGATAGTTCTTCATTATGAAACTTGGGGGGGCGGGTTGGGGGGTGGCAAACAAAAAACTTCCATAACTAGAAGGAATGCATATATGTAAAGAGGCAGATGAAAGTCTCAGGGGGCTGGCCAGATTACCATGTGTCAGCAGGATAACATTGCCATTCAAAAGGCACATGTGGTAAACAAATGGAAGTGTCAGTACGGGAATCTTGCAATAATTCTCCTATTCCTTGGCCCTGGGAAATCTGAGTCTAGTTCCACAACAGAAGGACTTGAGATTGAACAGAATTTAGCAGAACACCACAAAGATAAAGAATTGAAAAATGAAGACAATAAGGGAAGGTTAAACACACTAAGAGTATTTTTGCAGATGCAGAAGGCTGAGGGGAGATAAAAAATGGCTTTCCAGGAAAGGCTTGTGGTTATTAGGTGCCATCGAGTCATTTTTGACTCATAGCAACCCCATGCACAACAGAACAAAACACTGCCCAGTCCTGTGCCATCCTCCCAATCGTTGCTATGTTTGAGCCCATTGTTGCAGCCACTGTGTCTATCTGTCTCGTTGAGGGTCTTCCTCTTTTTCGATGACCCTCTACTTTAAAGCGTGGCGTCCTCTTCCAGGTACTGATCCCCCTGATAACAGGTCCAAAGTACATGAGACGAAGTCTCACCATCCTTTGCTTCAAAGGAGCATTCTGGCTGTACTTCTTCCAAGACAGATTTTTCGTTCTTCTGGTAGTCTATGGTATATTCAATATTCTTTGCCAACACCATAATTCAAAAGCATTAATTCTTCTTCAGTCCTCGTTTTTCACTGTCCAGCTTTTGCTTCCAGGAAAAGCAGGAAGGAGGAATTAGTCTGTCCTGAGCATTTACCTTGTACTGGGTGCTATATTTAGCATTCTAGGCACATTACCTCAAATAATTTACAATAGCCCTTCAAAAAAGGAGCCCTGGTGGCACAGTGGTTAAGCACTCAGCTGCTAACCAAAAAGGTCGATGGTTCAAACCCACCAGCTGCTCCGCTGAAGAAAAGACCTGGCAATCTGCTTCCATAAAGATTACAACCTTGGAAACCCTATGGGGCAGTTCTACTCTGTCCTTTAGGGTCACTATGAGTTGGAATGCACTCGACAGCAATGGGTTATCCCGAGCCCAGATGGTGCAGTGGTTAAGAGCTCTGCTGTTAACCAAAAGGTCAGAAGTTGGAATCCACAAGCCACTCTTTGGAAACCCTATGGGGACGTTCTACCCTGTCCTATAGGGTCGCTATGAGTCAGAATTGACTGGATGGCAAGGGTTTAACCTTTCAAAGTAGGCGTTATTGATCTCCACACTTTCCAATGGGCAAAAGTCCATGGGGGTTTGGTAACTTGTTTCAGGCCAAACAACTGGCACTTGGTGAGTCAGAAGCAAACCTCTGTCTCCTGGGGCTCCGAAGCCTATGTCTTTAGAAACGTGCTTCCTGCTGAGGTAGCAGCATTTCTCAGCCTCAGCACTATGGACAGTTCGGGCTGGATTTCGCTGATGTAGGGGCTCTCCTGTGCATTGCAGGATCTTTAGCAGCACCCCTGACTTCAGCCCACTAGATGTTAGTAGCATCCCCCACCGCAGCTGTGACAACCAAAAATGTCTTCAGACATTGTCAGATGTCCCCTAAGGGGAAGAGGGAGCAAAATTACCTCTGGTTAAGAACCACTGAAGTAGAGTTTTATACCACATCTAGTGATCAACTGTTCTCCATTTCCCCTCAGGACTCTTTTTTTTTTTTTAAGCAGGCACGTTGGTCAGAAATAAGTAAGAATGTACTGAGCATGTAAGTTATTAACTTCGGCACATGTTGCCATGCAAGGCTGTGGCCTTCCTGAAGATTGGAGAATGGGCAGACGACCTTTAAAGACCTTTCTTCCTCACAGATAACAAAAAAGAGCTAACACTGAGCTATTGGGCCAGGCTGGGCCCTGTTCTAAGTGCTTAATACGCATTAACTCATTTAATCCTCACAACAGCCTTATGGGGTAGGTGCAGGGGCAGATTATCCAATAAGCAAGGTAAGCAAGGGCTTACTTGCACTTACTTACTAATCTGTAGTGAACAGTTTCACGTGGGTTACACTGTGAAGCCCATGTGAAATTGTTCATTACGAGTTAGTAAGTAAGCACAAGTAAGCCCATACTTACCTTGCTTATTAGATAACGAGCCCCTAACATGTACCAGGAATATTTCCATCTTACAGATTAGGAAACTGAGGCACAGAGGAACTAAAGAACCTGCTCAAGGTACCACATATAGTGAATGGTAGGATTGAGATTTGAACCTGGGCAGAAAGATGTAGAAACTTTGTTCTTCACTCCTGTCAGATCTTTCCCCTTATGCCCATGAACACCCAACATGTATTAGGGCAAAGAGAATGAGGAGACTTTCACCTGAAAACAATTGTCTTTGCCACAATTCACTCTGCTCAGAATGTCTGAGAAGACTCTCCCCTGACAGCACTCTCGCCCCGACCAACACATAGGCCATTGAGAAAGGAAGTTGGTGTGAGCCCTGGCCCGTGGAGAGTGGTCACCAACATCTATAGAAGAATCACCTGAGCAGCTTTTTTACAATGAAAATGTAAGGCCGCAACGCCAAAAATTCTGATTCCATAGCTCTGGACTGGGGCCCAGGGATCTATCTACATTTTAAACAAGCTGCCCGGGTTATAATGGTGTTAATGAAACTGGGCCCTGGGGCCTTGGGCCTAGGTCAGCATAAAAGCCCCTAGGACCTTGGTGAGATAAATAGGTTTTGTCCCTGTGATAACTTTTTCCAGTTCCCTGGGTGGTGCAAACAGTTAACACACTTGGCTGCCAACTGAAAGGTTGACTGAGTCCACCCAGAGATGCCTCAGAAAAAAGGCCTGGCGATCTACTTCCTAAAAATCAGCCACTGAAAACCCTGCGGAGCACAATTCTATTCTGACACACGTAGGGTCGCCATGAATTGAAATCAACTCAACAACAGCTGGTCAACTGGTCAAGTTCACCGGTAGTGGCTTTCCTGAGAGAGACTGTGAAGTCAGCAGGGATGAGCCCTACGGTTGATTAGTGCTGCCTGCCCTAGGTGCAGGAATGGGGGAAGCAGTTTGCCCAATGTGTGTCTTCTGACCCTGATCAAGACCCAAGGTGAACTTCACAGCCATCCTAGCCTGCAAGATGTCAGCCTTCTGCAGCTTCTGGCAAGAGACCTTACCGTAAGGAGCTACTCTATTATTAGTGTGCATCCTGCAATTTTTGTTACAGCAGTTATTAAGATAAAAGCAGTATTAAAAGGCTGTGTGTTACTGATGGCAACAATCCCAGACCTGCTTCCATGTTTTTTACTGCCTCCTCTTAGAGCTCCCAGAGCACCCACAGTGAACCTCACTGGCTTATTGAGCACACATTCAGCAGCCCAGCACTGTGTCCTAGGGGGAAATGGCTGTAGGGACAGACTTTCTGCTCCCCTGTCCCCTTGTAGGGGAATTAGCCCAGCCAGAGGACTTCAACAGAAGGCAAATAAAGTCCTCCACAGAATGAAGTACGATAAACGCCACCTGAAGCCAGGAACTGTGTCCATCTGGTGTACTGCTGTCTACCCCATGCCCAGCACACAACTGAAAGGCCCAGTGCACAAGAAACCAAAACCAAACCCACTGCCATCGAGCCGATTCTGACTCATGGCGACTCCACGTGTTACAGAGTAGAACTGCTCCACAGGGTTTTCTTGGCTGTGAGATTTACAGAAGCAGATCGCCAAGACATTCTTCTGCAGCCCTACTGGGTGGGTTCGAACTGCCAACCTTTATTTTTGTAGTTGGGCACAAACAGTTTGAGCCACCCAGGGACCTCTTCCAATGCACAACAGGCACCAATAAATACCTATTGAATGAATGAATGGTATTGGGTCAATCAGATGACAAGTAAAAAACAGAGGCTGCAGTGAGACTGGCCCCCGACCATTGGCTGAGCAATCCCCAATGAGGTTTTGTCACTGCCACAGAGGCTCTCTTGGGACACTGAAGACCTTCTCCTCAACAGCCATGCTAATGGAGGGACCCGGCTTTAAACTTTCACTGCTTTTTCGAGATCTTACAGTTTTCTTGGGTGACTTTAGCACTAGGAAATTGGATGAGATAGGAGCTTTTAAAACTGGTTTTGGGAGGAATTCTGCTCAGATGACAGGAAATATGGTAACAATAACAACCCCCCTAATATCATACAATAATCCCACCCCTCCCCTTCGCTCCCCAGGGCCAGCCACATGAGATCTGCCCTCCCCAAGCCATCTGGGCCTCTCAATGGCCACCTCCTATTTTTGCCTTTTCCCATGCTTTCATTATCCATCCCCAGAGCAGCCCCCTCTCCATCATCCAGTGCTCCTCATCCTTCAATAAGGATGCCAGTAAAAATTATACTGACGTTTACCAAATGTGTCCTCTGTGCCTGGAACTGTGCCCAACATGCTACGTGACTTCCCGCATTCTGTCTTCTCTACCCTCTGAGAGATGAACTGTTATCGCCCCCATTTTACAGATTAGAAAAGCAACGTTGAGCTCACCTCCTCCATGACACCTTTCCTCACTGCCCCTGGCTGACGACTTCGTTCCCTCCTCTGACTTTTCCACACTCTCTGAAACCATCATAGACACACCATCAAGCACTGGTATGTCGTTCTTCATCTATGTTTAGGTATGTGCAGGGTTTTAGTGACGGTCATGTCTAACATGTAAATCATGGCTTGCCATCCAGAGAGCAGAGTCCCCTTGGTTACCTCATATGGCCTTGCAGCAGTCCAGGGCAGTAAGGAGAACAGGTATTCTTTATTATTATTATTATTATCTTCCCCACCCTCACTTCCACTTCCCAGCACTCTGAGACAGCCCAGTCTCAGGAAGATTATGGCTTTGCCCAGAGAATCAATGAACCTGGAGCTCCAGCCCAGAACTTCTGACCCCACATTCTCTCCTCTTTGCCTGACACAGCAAGAGATCCAGGTTGTCAGTACTTCTACTCGATTCTAAAAATGAATCAATAAAGGCACAAGAGTATGCTCATCTCCCACTGGGACCAGCATCCCCCTGGGGCAACAAGCCAGGGTCTTTCTCTGCAGACCTCACAGTCACAGTGTCCTCCTGGGAAACAGCACGGACTTGTAGACATTTCCTGGCGACCTGGAAACGTCTCTTCACAGCTTCCTCATCCATGAGGTACAGACACCACTTCCAGTAGAAGGTTATCCTGAAGGTTAGATGAACTTACACAGTAAATGCTGACTTGTGCCAACCCCTGATAGGTGCCCGCATTCCTTCCCCCACAGCTCCCAGTGCTACACCTTGAGCATTCCAGAACCAGTTGCCCTCTAGTCAATTCCAACTCATGGCGACCATGTGTGTGTCAGAGTAAAACTATGCTCCAGAGGGTTTTAAATGGCTGGTTTTTCAGAAGCAGACCACTAGGCCTTCCTTCCAAGGCACCTCTGGGTGGACTCGAACTGCCAACATTTCAATGTACAGCCCAGCATGTTAACCATTTGGACCACCCAGGGACTCCACACCTTGAACCTAGCAGGCACTCAACACACAACTGACAATTCACCAGTCCCAAGGCTGTAGAAGAAGCTGCTGGATGCCATCTCCACCATCGGACAAGCAGCTCAAAGCGTCAGCCCAGCCAATAGTGTCTTTTTTAGCCACAAAAGGCAGAGAGGAAAAAAACGACGTAAGGCCTCACTCCCCAGCCAAAACCTCACACTCTCTTTGGTGGGTCACTCCTAGCCAGAATGTCCTGCCTGGCCAGACAGGCTTGGGGTCCCACAGCCCCCACACTACAGCCCATGTTTGCCCCCGTGGGTGGCCCAAGCAGGAGGCCAAGACTGGGACACTCTGGCTGGCAGATACCAGGTTGTGGGCCTGGCAGCTCTGAACGATACATTGTTCTTTTTCTTTCCGGCTGAAAGCTCTGCCTGTCGTTGTCAGCTCCCTTTAAGGCAGCGCCACACATGGCAGACCTCTTCTTCCGACCCAGCGTGGGTCCTTCCCACAAACCCGACCATGGGGCCTCTGGGTTCACTCTTTGACCCATGGCAGGGCCTATTTTCTCTCCCGGCTGTGACCCCACCTCCCTGGACACCAGCCATGTGTCCTTCTTGCATCCTCTTATTTTCTCCCCCTTTCCCGTCTGTAAATGGCATTTCCTAGCATGGGAGAGAAGCTGGGCCACAGGTATGTTTCCTGCCTCTGCTGAGCAGCAGCCCCTCCCATCAAAGGCAGACGCCTGCAGGGTCCAGCTGGGATGTCCTCTGAGATGTGAGCAAAGGGAAGCTTCTCCAGGGCCCGGAGCTCTCTCGGCCTTTCCTGTTCTTCCTCCAGAAAGATCCCCTCTCATGCATGGGGGCCCCCGCCCTGCCTAAGGCAGCAAGGCTGTGTGGAACCATCAAGCGATTTTGTACGCAGATAGACCTGGGTTCCAGCTCTGCACTGTCATCTCTCAGCTGTCCCTAACTTTCCTCCTCTGGAAAGAAGGAGTGATAAATGAAGGACGGGGCCAGTGCAGCTGCCATGGCCTGGCTGTTGTTTGGATGAAGTGGCAGCACCCATGGAAAGTTCTGGCGCCTGGTGGGCACTCCATAAATGCTAGCCTCCTTTCCACACTACGCTCCAGACTAGACCTGGAGACAATGCTGTAGCCCCAAAAAAAGCACCAGCGACGGCCAGCACTCCCAGTCCTAGGCAACCTGCCACTCCCACAGCGGGAGACACGCCCTAGGGGAGATTCAGAGTCAAGGAAAGAGAAGAAAAAAGTGGCTGTGGGGTCTACTGCCACTCCCAAGGACCCCATTTGTGTCACAGTAGAACTGTGCTCCATAGGGTTTTCAATGGCTGACTTTTCAGAAGTAAATGGCCAGGCCTTTCTTTTGAGGTGCTTCTGCATGAGCTTGAGACTCCAATCTTGTCAGCGAAGTGGTTAAATCAAACCCAAAAAACTCATTACCGTCATGTCAATTCCGACTCATGGCGACCCTAAAGGACAGAGCAGAACTGCCCCACAGGGTTTAGGAGCGCCTGGTGGATTCAAACTGCCGACCTTTTGGTTAGCAGCCAAGCTCTTAACTGCTACACCACCAGGGTTTCCATGTAACCCACATCAAGCTCCCATGCCCTGAAATTCTGTCTTTTAATAAAATCACGTTGATACATTTTGTGTTTAAAAATAAATTTTTTTGTCTTTCTAACAAAAAAGTATACATCCATCAATTTTAAAATAAAGTTATTATTATTACTATTATTATTTCTTCTTGTTCTTCAAATAACCCTGCAAGATAGCCAAGAAGGCTACAATTTATTCCCATCTTACAGACGAGGCTCCAAGAAATTAATGACTCTGCCAAAGTCACTTAGATGAAGGCAGGGGTAAAAACAGACCCTCCCCTCTGACCTCACCCACTGCCACCTTGGCAGATGGCTCTGGGCTACCTCAAATAGCTCAGGCAGGGTACAGAAGGGATGAGAGTAAGACAGACGCCTGAACGAAGGTTCAGTGAGGGCTGCAGAATCCTCACATAACTCATCTTTGCTCACAATTCCTTCTCTAATAGGATGGTAACCTTGAGGTCTCCATGCCAACATTCTCAACAGATTCCGAGCCACAGGCTTCCAGAAAAAAAGGCAGCTGAGCCCTCCCCCTCTGTATAAATATGCAACAGGAAAGACACTTCCCAGGTGATTTATTATGGGTCAGAACCCTAATCAAACTCCAATTTTAACTTAATCGTCAGCGATTTCAGCACAGTGCTCTGAGCTTCCTTTCAAATGCAATGGGAAGTGCCTTTGGAAATAACATTTCCAGGGTGCGCTTTCCATGCATGCCTGGATGCAGCCAAGTTCACATCGTGCACCTGGCATGCAATTTTGGTTTGTTTGGTCCCCCTGACTCTGGCAGCAAGCTGTGGGTTCTATAAGGGGGGAGAAGCGTCCTGTTCATCCTAAGACAAGGCCAAGCATATAAAAGGTACTCAGCAAGTGTCACAGCTAGTGCCAGGGAAGCATCTCCCAGAGAAAAGGCTGCATCCCTACTCCCAAGGTCAAGCGTAAACGGGCAAACACAGAGCTAGGAATTGCAGGTTCCAGGGACCACGTGGAAAACCCAGTGACAGTGAAGAGATGTTTTTTTTAATGAAAATAATAGCTACCCTTTGAGCACTTACTATGCACCAGACACTCGGTGAAGTGCTTTACATTTTCTCGTCATACTCGTTCAGCTGCAAGGGACAGAAACCATTGGGAACTCATTGGCTCAGGTGACTGAAAGGCCCAGGGGAGGTTCTGGCACAACGAGCCCCAAAAGTACAAAGAGTGAACAACGGTGTCAGTGCACCGTGGTGTCATCCAGCACTCTCTCTCTCTCATATGCTCCGAGTTATTTATGCTACATGGGTGTTTTCACAGAGCTTTCAAGTCTGAATTCTCATCTGGGATTTCTATCAGGCTCCATCTGCTTCTAGAATTGTGTGCAAACAGCAACATCCAAAGCTCAGAAAGGAGGACATCAAACATTTTTATTTGGTCTGACCAGAAAAGCCATATGGTCCAAAATGTGTGAAAGAAAGTCCAAAAAACGAATGAGGAACAGATTGTTAGACCTGGTCACAAGCCACAGGGAGCCTCCCAGACCTGACTAGCATGGCCCAGTTGTACATAAAATAAGCTCCCAGCATATGCCTCTCATTCAGCAACTCGACCTCCTGAACCACTGTGCTTTAGCTCTTGGACGAATATACAGATCTGGCTGCAATCCCAGCTATATAGCTTTCTACTGTGTGCCTTGAACAAGTTACTTAACTTCTCTGATCTTCAGTTCCCGGCACTGTGAAATAAACCAGTCGCCATGGAGTCATGGCAACCGTCTCTAAAATAAGACTATTAATACCTACTGTAGAGGATTTTTGTGAGGGTTAAAAGTTATTTAAAGCCTTTAACATGGTGTCTGGCATATAACAAGGGTCCAATAAATGGTAATGGAGTGATGATGGTATTTGTGTGGGTGGGACGGTGGTGGTGGTTTTTGTGGTAAAGATGATGTTGGCAGTGGTGGAGATAGTGACGGGGGTGGTGATGATGGCTGTGGCTGGTGGTAGCGATGGAGGTGGTGGTGATAGTGACGGGGGTGGTGATGATGGCTGTGGTTGGTGGTAGCGATGGAGTGGTGATGATAGTGATGGTGGTAGGGATGATGGCTGTGGTTGGTGGTAAAGATGGAGGTGGTGGTGAAAGTGGTAGTGAAGATGGTGGTGTTGGATGTGGCGGTGATGGTGATGGTAATGCTGGTGGTGATGGGGATGGTGGAGGTAGTGCTTAAAGTGGTGCTGGTGGAGGTGGTGGTGGTGGTAGTAGAGGTGGTTTCTTTAAACATCACTTCTCAATCCATTCCCCTACCATCTCTTACTACAGACTTTATTAATGAGTCTATTACATTTTCCTTGTCTCATCCCCTATTCAAATCTGTGTTCTTCCTGATGTTGACTCTGGATAGACTGATTCTGACTGTGGACTGTTTCCATCAGGGCATTCATAGACTCTCAGGGATATTCACCTGGCAAAGCACCACATGGGCAGCCTCCTGAACTGTGGATAGGACTAAGGCGCATAGAGATTTCCAAAGTGTCCAAGCTCGTCATTTGAAGAGTCAGTACCTTCTTTTGAGCTCTGGGGATTTGGGTTTCTTGACTGGGCTTATCCTGGGCTTCACCAAAAGAACTCAGGCATCACTTCCTAAGAGCCTGGGTGAGAACACTGGGAAAGATCATCCTTGCTTTATGGAACTTTAAGGAAAGTGCATTTCAAGATACAAATGACCAAAGGGAGCAAAAGCCTAGGTGGTGGTTGTTTTTAGCTGTTTTTGAGTTGAATCTGACTCACAGTGACCTTATGTACAGCAGAAGGAAATGATGTCATACAATCACCAGCATGTTCAAGTCCATCATTGCATCTACTCTACCAATCCATCTCACCTAGGGTTTCCCATGCCCTCGTTGGCCCTCTGTTTTACCA
>NW_004443955.1:21698281-21706566 GCF_000243295.1 Trichechus manatus latirostris
CATGACCCTTAACACAATGAGCCTCAACAAGAATGAATACGGGCTCCTCTAACGACTGGATCCTAGATCAGAGGCTCTTCTGGGATGCTGGCCTCCCCGATAACAAGGTGATCCAGTTGCTGCTGAGCTAGGTGGGCTCCAAGACACTTGGCTTTCTCCTTCAACTCACTAATGATCACTGACATGTGAGAGCACTACCGAGTCCTCAACAATGCAATGAGATGCTCGTCCCTAACCCCCATGTGTATCTCACCACTTTTGAAAACATTGATTTGATTTCATCTTTAACCATGGAAGAATAATCTAAGCTTCTCATAGCCCGGTGGTGTTCTCAGAATCTTCCCCACATTCCACCACGGGTCTGCAACTGTCACTGTTAGAAGCTGAGTCTGGTAAGGAGCCAAGAAATTCTCGCGAATCCCAAATGAGAAGACTTTTCCCAACACATCTTTCAGTGTTCTCACCACAGTATTTTGAATCCCAAGTTTTGGCCAATTAGGGAAATGACGCCATGACTTCTTGCTAAACAGCAGATGTCCATCCACTGACTGAAGGGAAAGTCACAGCACAGATTAACACGGCAGAGGAAAGTGACTTAGTTTGCATACAGTCAGAGAATGTAGCTAAATGGTTCCCCTGAAAAGTATTGGGGGTGGGATTGATTCAGAAGTCCCTGGGTAGTGCAAACGTTCAACACACTCAGCTACTAACCAAAAGGTTGGAGGTTCAAATCCACCCAGAGGTGCCTCGGAAGAAAGGCCTGGCAATTTACTTCCCAAAAAATCAGTCATTGAAAACCCTATGGAGCACAGTTCCACTCTAAAACACATCGAATCACCATGAGCCAGAATCAACTTGACGACAACCAATTCTGGCTTAATGCAGCCTTGCAAATAAATTTTCAAGCCCTTGTCTAGGACACTTCTGAGTGCTGAATAAAGAATAAAAAAATTATCCCACAGAAAACTAGGCAAAGGACATAAAGAAGCAAGTTACAAAAGCAGAGATGCAAATGGCTTAAAAGCATATAAGACATTTATATTTAATTTATATTTTAGATTTCATTATGGATCAATAAAAGTTTAAAGGCAAAATTAAAATAACAAGGAGCCATTTTATTCTCAATCAGATTACTAATGATATTATGGAATTATACAATCAATTTTGGAAAAGGCACGAGTAAATGAGCACATTTATCCTCTGCTGGTAGGAATGTAAAATTGTACAGTTCTAGTAGATTACTTAGAAATATTGAGTCAAACCCTACATAATGTACCTACCTTTTGACTCACCAATTCCACTTCTAAGAATCTATTCTAGGAAAATAATCAGTGAGAATCTTTGTGATATACGTGCAAGGATGTATGTGGCTGCATTGTTTAAATGGGAAAAATTTTAGACAGCATGTAAATGAACAATATGAGCATAAGAATATTATAACATATGCATATTATAGACTATTACAGAATACCATGTAGAGCTAAAAAACTCATTCTATAGAATAGGGTTCAACAAACTTTTTCTGTCATGTTCCAGATAGTAAAGATTTTAAGCTTTGTGGGCAAAGAAAGAAGCAAAATCAAGAATATTTGGTAGGTACTTGTATAATGAGAGAAAAAAAATATTCCACAAATTTTTTTATTGACAAATTCAAAATTGAATAATGATTGAATACAATTTTTTGTACCTGAGGTCCACTAGTGAGAAGAATGGAATTCTTTTTGGAGGATAATCCATCATCATATCGATTTCAAATGTTCATCTATAAAAACTATTCTTAGCTCGAGACCAAACAAAAACAGGCAGTGGGCCAGTTTGCTGCCCTTGCTATAGAAGAATACTTGCTGACACGGAAGAACATTCACGAAAAATTGTTAGCAGACACTGAGTAGTGCATGTGATGGCCATTAGTGCTCTTCACCAAGGATCTCCAGCTCTCTGCCTTCCCGTGCATGTGGTAGGACAGCACTTCCCAGCTCCCTTGTGATTGTGTGTGGTCCCATGACTAGTTTTGGTCAGTGGGTTGCAAGTAGAAGTAACACATGTCATCCAAGGCCATAAACTGGGAAAAGATATTTGCAAACCACTTATCTGACGATGGACTTCTATTTAGACTATATTTTTTAAAACTCTCAAAACTCAACAATGAAAAAAATGAACAAACCCATTTTTTTAAATGGGTAGAAAAGTTAAGCAGACGCTTCACTGAAGAAGTCCTATGAATGACCAAAAAGCACATAAAAACATGCAGAGCATTATTAGTCATTAAAGAAATACAGATGAGATCCCATTTCACATCTATTACAATGGCTTTAAAAAAATTAACAATATCAAGTGTTGGAGAGGATAAGGAGCAACTAGAACTTTCTGACATTGCTGATAGGAATTCGAAATGGTATAGCCACTTTGGAAATTTTGACAGTTTCTTTAAAATTTAAACATACTTACCATATGACCCAGCAATCTTATACCTAGGTATTTACCCAAGTGAAATAAAAATCTACATTCACAGAAAAACCTGTACATGAATGTTTATAGCAGCTTTATTTGTAATAGCCAAAAACTGGGAACAACACAAATGTTTTTCAACTGCAGAATGTATAAACAAACTGTGGTACATCCGTATAATGGAATACTACTCAGAAATAAGAAAGAACTATTGATACGTGCGACAACATAGATGAATTAATAATGTATTTTCTAAGCAAAGTAGCCAGACCCAAAAGCTACATATTGTATAATTCCATTTATATTACATTGTGGGAAAGGCAAAACTAAAGGGACAGAGAATAGCTCAGTGGTTGCCACGGGGTAGGTGTGGCAGGGACAGAGAATAGCTCAGTGGTTGCCACGGTATAGGTGTGGCAGGGAGTGGATTTGCTACAAAGGAGCATGTCTTAAGTCATCTGGTGCTGCTATAACAGAAATACCACAAGTGGATGCCTTTAACAAACAGAAATTTACTCTCTCACACTTTAGGAGGCTAGAAGTCCAAATTCAGGGTGCTGGCACCAGGGGAAGCCTTTCTCTCTCTGCCGGCTCTCGGGGAAGGTCCTTGTCATCAATCTTCCCCTGGTTGAGGAGCTTCTCAGTGCAGGGACCCTGGATCCAAAGGATGCACTATGTTTCTTTCTTGGTGGTATGAAGTCCGCCTGTCTCTCTGCTTGCTTCTCTCTTTTATATCTCAATTAGATTGGTTTAAAACACTATCTAATCTTGTAGATTGAGTCCTGCCTCATTAACATAACTGTCGATAATCCCACCTCATTAACATCATAGAGGTAGGATTTACAACACAAAGGAAAATCAGCTCAGATGACAAAATGGTGGACAATCACACAATACCGGGAATCATGGACTAGCCAAGTTGACAGATATTTTGGGGGGACACAATTCAGTCAATGACGGGGCAGCATAAGCGATTTTTGAGGGGTTGATAGATGATTATGGTGTGGTTACACGATTCTATGCATTTGTCAAAGCTCACAAAACTGTATATCAAAAAAAGTGAATCTTACTGTATGCTGTTGTTGGTATTAGTTGCCAAGGAGTCTGTCCGACTCATGGCGACCTCATGTATACCAGCAAGGAACGTTGCCTGGTCCTGCACCATGTTCGTGATCATTGGTTTGTTTGCCCCAGTCATATTTTGAGTGCCTTTGAAGCTAGAGGGCTCATCTTCCAGCACTATGTTGGACAATATTCTGTTGTGATCCATAGTTTTCACTGGCTAATTTTTGGACGTAGATCACCAGGTCTTTCTTCCTAGTCTTTATTAGTCTGGAAGCTCTGCTGAAATCTATCCACCATCAGTGACCCTGCTGGCATTTGAAATACCAGAGGCATAGCTTCCAGTATCATAGCAATATGCAAGCCATCGCAGTATAAGAAACTGACAGATGAGTATGACGTTTTTACTGAATGTAAATTAAAAAATAAATGAAAAAAAAAGTAATGCTCATACCTGAAAAAGAAAAGAAAAGAAAGCAACACAGATACCACTACATGAACCACAGTGGTGGGCACCTCAACCCAGCTCAGCCGGAAGCATCAGTCTGGTTCCTGCCCCTGCTCTGGGTCCAGCATGTAAGCGAAGGCAGAGGGCCCCAGTGAGGAAGCCGATGGAGCATTACCTGGTGATGTGAGGCTTGTGGGTAAAGGGAATCTGAAGTCTCCAGAGCTGCCCCACTGGGTGACTTCCGTAAAGGCCAAGAAAGGTGTCTTCCACACCTGAGTTCTTGGCCTTTGCACTCTGGTCCAGCAGCTCCCTAGAGGTTAAAGTCCATACGCATCTGAGCTTTTCATTCCTCTTCTTGCTGACCTAAACCCTCCTAACAGAGAAGCAAACAGAAGTCGGGGAAGAGGTGGAACATCTGTGGCAGATGCAGCAGCCTGGGCTGAATGCCTCACTGAGCTCAGGTAGAGTGCAAAGAGGTGACAAGTGCTGGGGGTGGGGTGCTGGCTCCTGTCAGGCCAACCTTTCGCCCAGCAGGAGCTGGTGCAAGTCCTCCTCTCACAGCCCCCTCCCGCAGACACCTGTGCCCTCAGGCCTGGTCTGAAAACCACCTGGTGCCAATTCTTCTTCACCTCCCATCCATTCACCAAGAGGCCGAAGTGCCGCTGAGATTTTGTATTTCCACTGAAATCCTTATGTCAGAGAGCACTGGGTTCGTAAGCCTGCTCATTTATTAGTTGAATAACCTCGGGCAATTTGCTTAACTCCTCTGAGCCAAGGTGGGGGATGGGGGCTGTTTGTTATTTGTTTTGTGTGTTTGCTTTTGTTGTTAGTTTAGATAATGGGTATAAGAAAGAGGATGAGAAATGAAAGGGAGAGTGAGGAGGGGGAGAACAACAATAACTACATTTACTGAGCATTCACTGTGTACCTGCCACTGTCCTAAATTCTAACCTAAGGATCAGCTCGCTGACTTCTCAGAGCAACCTTTAGAGGCAGGTAAGACACTTGCCTCACATTACCGCAGAGGAAATGTTACCGCAGGAGAAAATGAAGTCCAGAGAGGTTAAGCTCTTGCCCCAGGGCTTAAAGCTATTAGGTGGAAGAGGTGGGGTTCAAATCTAAGGAATCTTCTTCCCGAGCCATGAGATCAAGGCCCACACTGCCTGCCAAGTCTACCTCATTCTGTGGATGAAATGAGAAGATGCGCAGGGCCTGACCACAAGTCCAAAACCAACCAAACTCGTTGCCATCGAATCGATTCCAACTCATAGCAACCCTACAGGACAGAGTAGAACTGCCCCATAGGGTTTCCAAGGAGCAGCTGGTGGATTCAAACTGCTGACCTTTTGGTTAGCAGCTGAGCTCTTAACCACTGCATCACCAGGGCTCCTGACCATGAGTAGCACCAGGTAAATATTGGCTGCGGTCACTGTTCCTTCTGTTCAGCCCATTGTCTTGTTGTGCATCCTAGTATGGGAGCCCTGGGTGAAGATGGAAGGTAAGACAATCAACCAGTGTTTCATGAGCACCCATGTGGCCAAACATCATGCCACAGTCTGTAGAGAGCACCCTGGTTCTCCTCCCACACACCCTACAGGTTCCAAGAGGCCACGTGCTTCCCAGAAGGCACCTGCAGCAAAAGCCCGTTCTGCATAGAACTGGACCCTCAGATCTCTGGGAAAGAGTGTGTCTTACTCAACAGGGTGCCCAGTGAGCCTGGCAGCAAGCACAGGCTTGGTTCACACCAGGTGAAAAAAATGAATGAATGAACAAATCTTACTGTGTGCACTGACACTTGTATCCATCCATTCAGACCAAAAGGAAATGATCTAATCAGTAAATAAAGCAGAGAGCACAAGATATGCACTAGTGCAGTGTTTAATAGACTGGCTTGGGGTCACTCATACTTGAGGTCAAGTCCCACTGTGCTGCTCATGGCTAAGAAGGGATGGACAAGCGATTGAATCTCTCAGCTGCTCAGTTTCTTCACTAGTACAATAGAGTAGTGTGTGGTGTCTCCCTCATAGGGTTGCCTTGGGGATTAATCGAGATCACTCCTGTAAAGCACTTAGCACAATGTCAGGAACGAATCAAGTATCAATGAAGAGTAGCTATCATGATCACTATCATCATCAGTATCATTATTCTGCCCTGACAAAAGAATGGAGCAGCAACAGTTAAAGCAGTGAAAAGTGGACACGGCCTGCCTATAAGCCAAGGTCTCCACAGGCAGCCTTAAGAAGAAAGGCCAAATTAGCTGGTTCCTTCATAGGGTCTCCATCCCTGTTAGAACAAGAAAATGCAGTTGATAGATTCGTGATGGGTCTTTTTTCTCCCAAGTCTCCAGGATTGGAAAACAATCATCCAGCAGCCCATCACAGCCATGTCTTACCTTTCATCCCTGGCATCTTCTGTGGGTTGTTGCTATTTGTGCTCTGTTGGCTTGTTTATCCATCACTAGGCAATTTGATCTCTTCATCAGCAGCCGGGAAACAATGGGCTGTGATCTCAAGTCTTTAGAAGGTCAGTTTGAGAGGCAGCATCTTCCTAGTAACAGTTGCCTAGGAAGATTATGAGGCTGGACTCAACTCCCAGTGGAGATGAAGACATGGAGGGCTATAGAAATTGGGATTTGTCTGAATGGGGTGGGGGGTGGTGCTTGCCACTACAAAGGGCATCTGCAATCTCTTCCGTTAGTGTGTGGCTTGTTTCCTTTGTTAGGAGTTCTGGCTGGCCTTTTTGTTTTATTTGATGTCATTTCATTTTCCTAAAATCCTAGAGCTTACAATTATCCAGTCCAAAATTTCTTAATCTTACCAGACCCAACACCCTATTTTTATAGCAAATATTCTATAATACCCCTTGCTATTCTTACTATTCTTAAATGGAATTATAGATGTATAGCCTACCTAAATGCATAATTTTAAAAATAGATATAATGCCCTGTAATATAAATGAGAAACCATGTAATTATTTAAAAAAAAAATAAGATGAATTTCAATATGCAAATGCTTGGGAGCAAATACATCAAGAAGACATAAAGAATAAATCAGATGCTTACACCTATTTATGATATATTGTTCTTTCTTGATGCCAATTTAAAATAAGAGCTAAAGAACTACATTAACTATAGGTGTAGCATCACTAAGAATGCAATGCCCACACATGCAGAGTGAAAGAATACTGTATTGGCACCTCACACACTAGGAATAGCATTGTCATCAGTGATGTGATTTTTCGAAATGGTGAACAACTCTTATAAAGCTACATGCAAAACAAAGTACTTGCTTCCTTCCATTCACATGGCAGTCATGTTCCTAGAAAATTCAGTGGATATTAAAACCATGAAACAATGATTTGAGTTTATATGTAAAACAGAGTTGGGTTCAGGCCCAGATAATTACAAACAGGTTTTTTACCTACTTGAATGGCCAGAAGGGAGAAGTGGATGGGTCATGGAATGACCTCTCAGAGTTGAAGATGCCTTCACACAACAGGATACCCAGACTCCCTGGGCCCCACCTGCTAAATGTGCCATCACTGTGACAATCAACATTGTTCCCACCCATTTCAAAAATGTTTCCTAGGGAAACCACTGATCTGGTCCAACCCCTCTCATTTTAAAGGTGGAGAACCTGCGGTTCAAGAGTAGAAGTGACTTGTTCAAAAGAAAGCCAGAATAAAAAACAGACTCCTCTAACTCCTGGGTCAGTGATTTAGAACAATGAATTGGAATTTTGTGGATCTTCCTCAGTCCCTAGATGTATAAACATCAAGCCACAGGGATATGCTGCTGTTAGCCATGGCTCTCTCTATTGTCTCATCTGCCCATGTTCAAGATCAACTTTGTTTTTTAATTGCCAATGATTTCTAGTCATGTACTAAGTTGTGCACTCTTTTGAAGCCTTGCTTTTGGCAGAAAGGCATTGTTCTTCGGAGAAAAGAGTCATTTCTCCCCTTGTTGGGACTGATCAACAATATAGAATCTATCAATGCTTAATGGAAGAAAACAAAATAAAGACTATGGGCTAGGCCACGGTGAAGAGGTTTTATTTCATTGTACAAAGCAAAGGTATTGAAGTGCTTTATGAAGAGTTTTATCATATGGTTTACTTTTCGAAAAATTATTACATGTCACACCTTAAGATTATCGTTGTTATTAAGGGAGACATTAATTGATTGGCACATGTTCAAAGGCAATGCTCAGGATGCTAACTAAAGAACTTGAAACTTGACACCAGGCTAAGAGCTTTACAACATACACCATCTCATTTAATCCTCACAAAAACCCTAAGAGGGAGGTGTCATGGTTTGAATTATGTCCCCC
>NW_004443955.1:21707150-21710043 GCF_000243295.1 Trichechus manatus latirostris
GTACAATTCTCCTCCTTGTGCTGTCCTTTGCATAAGCATGAAGGAGGAAAATTTCTCATTATGGATTACATTGTCTTTTCAATAAAGCAAAAATTACTCCCCAAAATAGATCTTCCCAGACTAATGAGTAAATAAACAAACAAAGAAGGCATGTGTTCAGTTTATTCATAGAGCAAATGAATTAGTTATTATAAATGTGGAAAGCAAAATTGATCATATCACTGACACTTGTAATTTCTCGCTCTTACCCTTAGGATTCTGGTCACTCCCATGAAACAGCTCTTCTACACTCTAAAGAAAAGTTTTCTGGCATGTAGCAAGAGATGAGCTCCAGCCCCACCCCACAAAAGAAAGCCAAGCCTGAACTAATTGGTCCAAGTCATCCAGAATCATTGGTCCAAGTCATCCAGCATCATTGGTCCAAGTCTTCCAGCATCACTCGTCCAAGCTATCCTGTATCATTGGTCCAACCCATCTTCTGTCATTGGTCCAAGACATCCCACAGAATAATTTCTTAACATATTGACTGAACTTATGTTTATAGTAAAAGGAGGAAATCCATTGCTTGTTCTAGGAACTTGACTTCGCCAATCTCCTCCAGTAGAGGAAAAACCAGGTGATGCTCAAAACAAAAATAACAATCACAGCCTTTCTGAGGTTGTGATGACGGAGATCAGGAGAAGTGGGCAGATTTGAGAGAAACTCAGGAGGTAAAATCAACAGGATTTGACCACAGATAAGATACGGACAGTGAAAGAGAAGGAAATGTTGAGGATGGTACATACAGAACTGGGGACATTTGCTGATTTGGGAAAAAGTGGAAAATGACAGACTGAGGGGGAGGCCACAAGTTTGGTTTTGGATATTCTGAATTTGAGGCGCCTTTGAGAGGAGATTGGTCAGTGGTGAGGAGTTCCGTGAAGAGGTCTGAGTCATCCTCATGTAAAGTGGTACCAGAAGCCATTCAAATGACTAAGATGTCTCAGGGCAGAAGGAAAAGATAGAAAGTTTAGGGCTGTTGAGGAACTCCCATATTTAATGGCCAATAGAGGAGAGCAATCCTGCCAAAAAAAAAAAAACAACCCACAGTAAGCGGCCAGAGAGTTGAGGAAAATCAGGAAAGTGTCCTGTCAGGATGGTCAAGAAAGGGTGTTTCAAAAAGGAAGTAGTGGTCATCAGTGTTCAATGCTGCTGAGAGATCCAGAAAGAGGAGGTCTGAGAAGTATCCAGTGTCTGCAGCGACAGAACGTGATTAATGCCCTTAGTAAGAGCTGTTTCTGTGGTGTGAGGAGCAGCAGCCAGAATAGAGTAGGATGAAAAGTTGTGGTAAGACAATGAAGATGTAAGTGCTCCAAATCACCCCAAAATACATCCTACTGCACTTGTATGCACTACAGTAGAAAGGGTCTGCACGTGTGTGTGCCCCGCAGAGGGGCAGCAAGGCCAGGCCCTGCACCCCCCACACCGCCCATCCTCTATCATTGGTCTAAGCCATCTTCCGTCATTGGTCCAAGGCCCACCCCTCTCCATCTATTTCCCAGGGAGGAAACACTGTTTGGCTAGAGACATCTTTGCTGTCAGCGAGTGGAAGCTGCTCTGTGGTCCCTACACTGAGCCCTGCTGAACTCAGCTAACCCTCTGGAGTTCCCCTTTCCCAACTGAAGTCATTTGTACCTTAATGAAAAAGCTTCACTGTCTTTTGTCACATGCCCACTACCTTTAGTAACAATAACACTACCGATACCCAATGTTTGAAGCCATCACTACTCAAAGTGTGGTCCCAGGACCAACAGCATCAGCTTGACCTGGGAGCTAATTAGAAATGAAGAAACACAGGCCCCACCGTAGAGCTGCTGAATCAGAACCTGCATTTTAACAAGACTCCCAGGTGATTCGTGGGTACATTTAAGTCTGAAAAGCACTGGTTTAGAGAACACTTTACATGCATGTATTCCTTCATTCCTTAAGAGATAGGTGGCATTATCCACACTTACACTTGGGGAAAGTGAGGTTCAGAGAGGTTACATGATCAAAGCCATGGAGCTAAAGGGTGGAGGAGACAGGATTTGAACCTGCTCCCTTAATCATTATTCTCTACACTACAGTGCTTGCCTCACTCAACTGTGAGCAGGGGAGAGCAGGCAAGGTGCCAGGTGCCAGCTAAGGGCTCGGTATGGAAAGAGCCACCCTCTGGGAATCCCCTCCAGGAGCTAGAGAAACATAATTTGGCGTTGATTACAACCCCAGGGTGCTTTACCAGCAGTCTCTATAGGTATTTCCATTGCTGGGACAGGGCAGGACACTGGGAGGGAAAAGCCATTGAGATTGGACACTGAGCTGAGTCTTGACAGGTGAGAGTCCCCAAGCAGATCAGGATGACCGAGGGTATATCCCAGCAAAGGCCTGGATGCAGGAAACCCTGAAAAGGGTAAGGCATCTGGGAAACGCTAACCAGTAATGCTTCCCAACATGAGGATGCAGCAAAATCACACGGAAAAGGTGATTGATAATTAAAGGGCTGAGTCTCCAGCGCAACTAACAAAAAAACTTCAATTCAGTAGGTTGGAGTGAGAATATGCATTTTTCAATTATCATCCCATGTAATTCCTACTCAGGTGGCCCTCAGAAGGAACTGTAAAAGAACACTAAGTGGGTGCACTTGGCTGACCCATAGGAGGAAGGAGGCAGAGGCAGGAAATGAGAATGGAGAGATGAACAAGGACTTTAATTCCATGTGGAAGAGTTTAGGCTTTATCCTGGAGACTGGAGGATGGGGAAAGGAACCAAAGAGCGTGCAGTCAGATTGCCTTTCAGAACGAGCGCTCTGACCAACAGCTGCCTCTCCCACTAAAATGGGAACACCAGGGGTCTGTTTTTGCTACCACTGTATTGC
>NW_004443955.1:21710526-21726562 GCF_000243295.1 Trichechus manatus latirostris
TTCATTCTGTTATACATGGGGTTGCCATGTGTCAGAGCCAACTTGACAGCAACTAAAAACAATAACAAAATGCAAAGTAAGTATTTTTTGAAGGAAGGAAGGAATGAATAAGTGAGTGAATAGTGGCAGGTTAGAGAATGGGCTGGAAGGAGGTTGGAGACTGGAAGGCTCCCACTGTGGTCCCAGCATGCTGTATATCTGGCAGGGGTGTGGAGTGGAGAGGAGGTGCAGAACTTACACATTCTGGCATATATGAGGCCCATAGAGACCTCGCAGTGCCTCTTGGAATTATTTCTATATTTCTGGCATTTTCATGAATGTCTACAAAATTTAAAAATTTATGAGAGATAATCAGAACTGAAATGTACTCCCAAGCCTGTCCCCGCCCCACCCCAGCCCATCCCTGTAAACTCTTACTCTTCCAGCGTAGACAGTGGGCAGTAGATGGGGTCCCACTTTCTCCAGACCAGCACATGCCCAGGCTAGGTGGACACGTTCAGAGCTCTTTTCAGCCAGACTTTCATTCAGGATATGGCACTCATTTGGGGGTTTTTGTGTGCTACAGACATTTAACTCTGTACTTAATTTAGGTTTAATAGGCAGCTATTATGTTAAATAGAGACCAGCTGAACTGATTATTTAAGACACAGTTATGGTCATTTTAAACTATGTGGTTTGACTGCTGCGTCTCGATAAAGGTTTTCCAGTACACAGCTATTATGACACCTTTGCATTCGGAAACTCCTCACCTAGCCACGGCCTTCTCTCTTTAACTATGGCCTGAGGGTCCAGAAGCTCCCAGCTCTGCTTTTCCCCTGAACCTCAGACTGGTCTCTGTTCACGGGAATCAGGAAACTAGAGCTTGGACCATCTGCGGCTACGCAGGAAAGCCTGGCCCTGCAGAGAACCAACAACATTCCTAAGCCACCTGTCAGGAGGGTTCCAGACTCAGCTTCAGACACCCAGTGGCAATGCGGCTTTGCTGGGAAACTCAGAGGCCACATGTGAACCCAGGAGGTGACTAACACACTTGGGACTCCCCTAGGGGAAAAGTGTCTGCGTGTAAGAAGATCAGGGAGAAAACTCTAGAGCTACTTAGTCATTAAAACTTTCCTTTAGTGCAGTGTTACTTAAACTGCGATTCATGCACCAGTGCCAGTCTGCAACCTGTTCCTCTGTTGTTGTCGTTGTTAGCTGCTGTCAAGTCAACCCCCAACTCGTGGTGACGCCACGTACAATGGGATGAAACTCCGCCCAGTCCTGCAGCATTCCCACAATCGGTTGCAGATCAGACTGTTGTGATCCAGAGGGTTTTCATTGACTGATTTTTGGAAGTAGATCACCAGCCTTTCTTCCTAGTCTGTCTGAGTCTGGAAGCTCTGCTGAAACCTGTTTAGCATCATAGCAACACACAAACCTCTACTGACAGATGGGTGGTGGCTGTGCAAGAGGTGCATTGGCCAGAAATCAAACCCAGGTCTCCCGCATGGAAGACAAGAATTCTACCACTGAACCACTAATGACCTCTAACCTGTTCCTTACTGGTCCTCAAACCGTGAACAAGCATTTAGGAACTTGGATATTTGAAATTGCCACGATACCCAAGCATGCGATCAGAGGACTCATTTTGTTGAACAGGATATGCACTAGTTTGGTCATTGCCAAACCCACATGCCAAGGTGCACGTGGCCCAAGCTGTGACTGGCCATGAGTGGTTGGACCACGTGTCTTTCCACCAAGCACTGGAAATTCAAAAACTCATCTTTCAGCTCAGATAGTTTGAGAACCACTACTGTAGTGCTGTGACTCTCACTGCCTTTGTTTTCCCAGCCTGCCTGCCCACTTTGGGGTACATAACAACAAAAAAAAAACCAAACCCGTTGCCGTTGAGTCAATTCTGACTCATAGCGACTCTATAGGACAGAGTAGAACTGCACCATAGGGTTTCCAAGGAGTGGATGGTGGATTCGAACTGTCAACCAGTCGGTTAGCAGCCGAGCTCTTAACCACTGTGCCTAAAATTCATCCTTAAACCAAAGCCTCTGTTCCTAGAATGGAATGGAACCTATCTGTTTCTTGTTGTAAAAATCAAGAATGACTGTGAATATACTAAAAACCACTGAATTGTACACTTTAAATGGGTGAATTTTATGATATGTGAATTATAGCTCAATAAAAATGCTATTAAAAAAGATAGACGCATAGATACACATATATATGTACACATACATATACCTATACATGCCAGAAATATCATAAATATCCTCCTATGTAAAAACGAAATCAAGAAGGAAGCTATGTATAAATGTGTTTTGCACAATCTGTGCTGTTTATGTGAGGGCTCAGGCAGTAGTTAGAAATGATTTTGATGAATTTTATGACACGTTAATTATATCTCAATAAACCTTCTATTAAAAAAGATATATATATACATAGAACACATATATATATGTCTATGTATAAATATGTCTATACATATACATGCCAGAAATACCATAAATGTCTTTCTATGTCAAAATGAAATTAAGGAGACTACGAACAAATGTGTTTTGCACAATCCGCGAGGGTTCATATAATAGCATATGGAATATTAGAAATAATTTTGATGTTACAATGAATGGTGTTCAAAATATGATTGGCTAGAAGGGTAATCCTGACATTACAAGGTATGAGAATCTGGTAAATCAGCAACTCAATGCCTATGAAATGATGCTCCAGCTTGGAGTTTGCCCTACATGCCTCCCCCACAACCCCTAGACTTCATGGAGGACTATGTCACATAAATGGCTAGAACGCTTGTTGAACCTGTCATCACTCAAACAGAAGCAGACTTTTGTGTGCCTAAAGGGGCAGAGAGAGGAGATTTTGCTCAGCCTTCAGCAAGAGTTCATGCCAGCTTCCCAATAAATGTTCGAATGTAGATCAGATGTCAACGGAGACTTGATTTCATTGTAATAGACTACCTGGTTGTAAGATGGTAGGGAAGAAACATAAAACTTCAACCCACTTCCATCCTTGGAAACCACTGATATTTATCAAAAGAACTCAATGATTTCTAACAATAAATTTGTCTTTTATGATGATAATAATAATACCTAACACTAGGTCCTCGGTACTAGGCACTGTTTGGAGGCATTTTACCTACATTAACTCATTTAATCCTATAAGGTAGGTACACTTCTTCCTCCATTTTACAGATGAAAGAACTGAGGCAGAGACAAGTAACTTGCCCAAGGCCATATAACTAGCTGGTAAATGGTAGATCAAGGGCACAAACCCAGCTAGTCTGACTCCAGAGTCTGCACTCACTGCACAAACTGTCTCCTGGTTGGCAATGCTCTGTATCTCTCAACTTCCTCTTACATGCACCGATACATTTCTTTATTGTTTAAGCCAACTTTAAATGAGTTTTCTTTACTTGCAGCCCAAAGCACCCTAATTGATACAAGTGGTATCAGTGAAAATATTCATAATTTGCTCTCCCATTCCCTATTAGCCCTTTTACCTACTTTCCCCCAATAAAAGACTCTGTTGTTTTCTTGTCTAGATGATCTTGATTCCATAATCGATCTTGTCTACACCCTTTGTATGCTCATCCAGAGTTTTGTGTGCCCATCAACAAAGGCAGAAATTCATAATAGGGGATAAGTTAGAAATGTGGAGAGTATTTATTGTCATAATGATGGTGAGGGAGAGGCAAGGGGTTGCTGACATTTAGTGGGTGGGAGCCAGAAAGGTCAGATGTCCTCAAGGCATGGTCTGTTCTGTACAATAAAGAATTGTCCTGTCTGCTGCACAACTTTCAAATGTGCTCACAGACATTCAAGTGGGTAAAAAATAAATATTTATAATATTAGCTTAAAACCTAGTTCTATTTTAAACATGAAAACAAGGTAATTTTTTTATATATAGACTGAGTTTCCCAGGAATACAACTACTATGAAAAATGGTTCTTTCTCTTATTTAAAACTTTGCTAAGAGTTGCTGTTCATCATTTTGGAAAGTCCTATCACCTACAGCAATCCTATCTGAGCTGTTAGTAAATGCACCTGAGTAAGTCCACATCTGAAGCTATCACATTCACAATAATCCTACAAATATATACAAATAGATGTGATTCGCCCTTATTTTAGAGGAGTGGATATTATTTAAGTATCAAAAATCTTCAGTTGAATATTATCTTACATCTCGTAAATCCACATTCATTCACTGAAACTCTTTTACCTCATTGTTAAATGTGAAATATTTTCTTATAAAATATTTCCTGTTATTTCTCCTTTATTTGGCAATTAAAGCAATTTTTTAAAAATTATACGGGTAGAAATATGTGCACAGTTAATTGTGACTCTCCAGACTGAGTGCTTAACCAGCCAAGCCAGCCGTATGAACAGAGAGTACTGGAGAGGGAGTAATGACGACTGCCTTGCTCACATCCAAAAAAAACAGTTACCGTCAAGTCAATGCCAACTCATGGCAACTCCATGTGTGTAGGAGTAGAACTGTGCTCCACAGGATTTTCCATAGCTGATTGTTCAGAAGTACATTGCCAGGCCTTTCTTCCAAGATGCCTCTGGGTGGACTCAAACCTCCAACTTTTTGGTTAATAGCTGAACACGTTACCCATTTGCACCACCCAGGGACTCCGGGAACTCTAAATGATTGGTGACCAACATTTAACACTTCTCCCCATCCAGTTAACACAGGAACGTTTTTACGAGGCTTTTTGGAAGTAACGGTGAACTCTGACTATTCGATCACTTTGCCTAAGCCCATCTATGAAGCAGAAATGCTCTGTAGGTCTTGGCTCACCAGGCAAATGACTTACCTCTCTGCACACTGCTCCCCAGACCAGAGGTTTGAGTCTCTGCTGACTTTGACGACAACTAGCTTCGACATGCTAAACTCTGAGATGAATTTGGGGGAGGAAGTGTTCCCCACAGGCTCCTAACCTGGCCAAGATACTGAGCATCAGAACCACATTTTTTAATCTGAGCCTCTGTGAAATGAAAAATTGAATCAGCATAAATCCCAAAAGCAGCAATTAAAAAAAGAAAGAAAAAGGAGATGTTAGGATGATGATGCTATAATGGGAGATTTCATTCATGGTCAAAAAAGAACCATAATCCAAACTGAATGGATAAACAGAATTGTGGATGAAATCATTAAAAAGAAAGACTTCACCAGCAGCTTTTCAGAATGAGGAAAATCAGACTTTTGGAGGCAAATTCTCAAACCATGTTTATTTCAGGCCTTGACACTGAGCAGGTAAATTCTTTGGAAAGCCTAATTTTCTAAGTGCCTGGGAACAAATCAGAGGTCAACTTGTAATTATTCATGCTTATCAGGGGAGGCCTAGTGTGGATGATTTAAACCTAAAGCCTGCCCAAAACCTCCACCCAGTCTGCACCTCCATTAACCCCCTTCTCAGCCCATTTCTCACCAGGGCCATTGACATGCCACAGAAGGACTCAATTTAAGTTCTATCATCTATTTAGAAAACACTCTGTGCCAAAAACCCTTACTGAAATTTTGCCCCAAATATCCCATTTGGTGGGTTTTGTTTTTTTTTTTTTTTTTTAATTATTTAATGGAGGCAATTTGTAACTGAAACTCCTATTTTAATTTATACTAAAGCATTATTGACTAATATGAGTCAAAAAGTTAGCCAGTTCCAGCATAAGCGGAATGTACTTTCCCCCACCTTCCTCCAAATTAGAAACACAGGGCCGCTGTCCATCATAATGCCTAAGCTCTCAAAATCCAAGTTTTCATCATAAATTCTGAGAGAAAAAGACTCTCCTCTGTGTCTACATCTTCCCAGCCTGCGTTTCCAAAAGTTCAGCCTGTGTTCCCAGACAACTCTCAGGCATCTTGGTCTGCATATGTCTCCCCAATGATCCAGCACTGTAGACCTGCCAACATCTGAAAGTTATAAATAGGACAGTTTGGAGGGCAGGGGATTGAGAAGCAAAATCTAATAACTATTCAGATACAATGGGCCAAGAAAGCTCTTTGGAGAGACAAAGAGGAAAAATATTGGTGATATCCTTCTAAAAACAAAAGAGATGGTTCACACCAACTTCATCAATTGAGCTTGCTGGTCACAGAGAATCAGGCTGGCCAAGGGAATCTGAGGAATTACTTTAACCAAAAGGCATTATTTAGGGAATGTCACTTCTTTGGATAAGAATTTTATCCTGCTATTGGCCTTGGAAAGAGCAAGCTCAGTCATCTAGGTTAGTGCTGGTCAGGCACCACCAGACCCCTTCAGAGTAGGAACAGGGACAGGGAACCTGCACTGTGGCACAGTGGCACATACTATACATTAGTCACATACATCATGGTGATGTGAGCCTCTACTGCTCCACACCCATGGCAGAGGTATCTTCCATATGCTGGGGTAACTGAGGAACATCTGTCTCCCCACCTCAATCCTAAGCTCCATTTCAGTCATGCTTGCCACTCCATCCCCAGTGCCCAGTACAATGCCTATTCCAAAAGACTTCCTTAAAGAGTTAAAAAGCAGATGTCACTTTGACCACTAAGGTGCACCTTATCCAAGCCGTGGTCTTTTCAATCGCCTCATGTGCATGCAAAAGCTGGAAAATGAAAAAGGAAGATGGAGAAAGAATTGACGTATTTGAATGGTGGTGTTGGCAAAGAATGTTGAATGTACTATGGACTGCCAAAAGAACAAATAAATCAGTCTTACGAGAAATACAACCAGCATGTTCCTTAGAAGTGAGGATGGCGAGACTTCATCTTGCTTACTTTGGACAGATCATCAGAAAAGATCAATTGTTAAAAAAGGACATCATGTTTGGTAAAGTAGAGGGTCAGTGAAAAAGAGGGAAACCCTCAGTGAGATGGATTGACACAATAGCTGCAACAACAGGCTCAAACACACCAACAATTATGAGAATGGTGCAGGATCTGGCAATGTTTCATTCTGCTATACATAAGGTGGCCATAAGTCAGAGCCGACTTGAAGGCAACTATCAACAACAGTTCAATCCCTGGCACATAGTCATTGCTCACCATTTCCAACCCTCCCTGCCCAACCTGCCTGGCCTATGTCCCACAGCTTGCGCTTCCCTCTTCCAAGCTCTCTCTTAATAAAGTGAATCCTGGGTCATAGAACTCAGTCTCCTTGTCTGTCTCCTGCTGTTGTTGCTGTTAGCTGCCACTAGGTCGGCCCCCGAGTCATGGTGACCACGTGCCCAATGGAACGAAATGCTGCCCGGTCCCAGGCCATCCCCATGATCAGTTGCAGATCGGATTGTTGTGATCCATCAGGTTTTTACTGACTACTTTTTTAGAAGTAGACCACCAGGTGTTTCTTCCTAGTCCATCTTAGTCTGGAAGCTCCGCGGAAACCTCTTCAGCATCACAGCAACACTGAAAGCCTCCAATGACGGATGGGTGGTGGTCATGCCTCAAGCAATGCACCTCAAGTGCACTGGCCAGGAATCGAACCTGGGTCTTCACATGGAAGATGAGAATTCTCCCACCTAACCACAGTCTCACTTATTCAACTTCCTACCCCGCACTGCCTCGTGTATTTCCTGGCTCCTGAGCGCGGAAGGAATGAACTGCTCTCCATGGAAGGCACACACAATTTGAAGAAGCTTTCCCATTATGTACATTAAGAATTGAGGTTGTCTGTTTATCCATCATGTCATATATTCCTTCCTTAGAAGTGTCTTCAACTTGGGAATTACGAGTATGCTGTTCCTTTAACCAACAACTCAGGAGAGCCAACCCAAAGAAGGGGAGAGGTGAAAGGGGAAGCAAAACTCTTCCTATCATACTCAAACTGGTTCCTTAGAGAATTTTCTGGCATGTCAGGATTGGGGAGTTTTGCATACCTGCAAGCTTTTCCTCTCAGGGACTATCCAACGCTTCATCTTACAAGATTTGAATCTTAAAGTTTTAAGATCCACCCTGAAAGCACAGGAAGCAAATTTCTCCTTTGTCCCACCAGCCACAAGTAGGCTTGCTCGAACAGCCTGCTGTGAGCGTCCACTGATTTTCAGTTTGCCTGGAATTCAATGCGAACTAGTCCCTGTGTATTAGGTGTCCCCACTCCATGTGGCTGACTTCTTGACTTTGGAGAAAGGCAAAACATCCTTAATAATCAAAACAAACATAGGCTTCTTTGCTTTTCTCCCAAAGCCTGACATATGTCACAGAGGGAAGTGGGAAGGTCTGAATGTGTCTGCCCCCAAAGCAGACGGCATGAGAAGGGGCATGATTTTCCCCTAAATTTTTCAAACTGTAATTTATAGTAAGAAATTCATTTTTAATTGCACCCCAGTATATACAAACACATATGGTGATGATCAGTTTTGTGTATCAATTTGGCTAGACTATAGTCCCCAGTAATTCACTCAAACACTAATCTAAGCGTTGCTGTGAAGGTATTTTGTAGATGTGATTAAAGTCTATAATCAGTATACTTAAAGTAAGGAATACTATCCTAGATGAGCTGATGGGCCTGATTCAATCAGATGAAAGGCTGTAAGAGCAGAGCTGAGGCTTCCCTGAAGCAGAAGAAACTCCACCTGTGGACTGCAGCTTCAGCTCGTGCCTGAGAGCTTCCAGCCTGCCCTATCTGACAGCCTGCCTTGTGGACTTCCAACTTGCCTAGCCAGTCTCCACAATAACGTAAGCCAATTCTTTGCTATATGTATCTCTTACTGGTTCTGTTTCTCTGGTGGAATCTTGATACACATATACACAAGTACACACGCACATACACAACTAAAACAAAATGTTCAGAGGACAGGACTTACCCTTTACCATTTACAATGGACATGTGTTAAGATCTACTGCTGCTAACCAAAAGGTCAGCAGTTCAAATCCACCAGCTGCTCCTTGAAACCCTATAAGGCAGTCCCATAGGGTCAGTATGAGTCAGAATCGACTTAAAAGCAACGGGTTTGGTTTTCTTTTATTTGTTGATTTTCTATTCTATATATGCAATGCTGATCCAATCCTCTAAATCAATTTTATATCCTAATGTTGGGTCATAAGCTGCAGTTTGAAAAACTGTACAATAGACAGTAAAGCTTCCCCCACCCCCACCCCACTTGGAGGTCTGGAGATTAGAAAAGAACGGATGGACACTCTTCTAAGAGGAATTCTGGAAGGGAAATGCATTCAGATTGTACCTAGTGGTCCCACCCACATAGCACTGAGCAAGCTCTCCAGGCCACCTCCTGGAGAAACTTGGACTCCAGACCCCAAGAAAGGGGGAGGGGAAGGGTGCAGGGAAACCAGGCTCAGTAACCCTAAGTCACCAAAGAGACTCAGAGAGGAAGGTAGACACACTGGTGGGTTCCCTGGAGAACTGAACACTAGAGGGATCGGGTAGTTCCTTTTTAGAAGCAGAGAACAAGCCAAGAAAACCCTTGGCAGCAGCCCCAGTTGGAGACAGCAGCTCAGAGCCGTGGGACAACATTCTGGCAGTGGGAGCAGTGTGGCTCTCAGGGGCAGGGCTTCCCGGAAAAACATTCAGAAAGACCTCACCTGTCTGGCTGGCTGGGCCAAATGCAGGTGAGGTCAACTGATTACACACACACAGAATGGAGGAGAGCTTTCCTAAGAACATTTATGGGAAAAGAAGTCTGTTAGCATACGATGGGCCCAATCTGAACCAACTGTGTTTTTAAAAAATTTATCACTAAATATCAGCAACAACAGAGAAACAGCTATGCCTATGGTATCAACAGGATTCATTTGCAGATAACATGAAACACCTAACCTAGTTTACACAGAAAGGTATTTAATACAGGGAATTGGGTCCTTACAAAACTGATGGAGGGGCTGGAGAAGCAGTCTGGGGTCTCAGCTTCCAGGAACAACTCCCAGATGAAAAGCTACTGCCTTGGCCATGATCGAGAAGCCACGTAAGGAGTCCACTGTCTCTGCTGCTGGCTCCAGGACCGCCCCACACCTTGCTGTGACTCCCATGCCTCGCCAACACTGTGGCCTCTGCTGCTGATGCTGCAGGAAAATCCAGCACCTCCACAAGCACACTGGCAGCAGAAGCAGTGGAAATGCAGCCTCTACCACATGCTGCTCACTGTCTCCTTTCAGATCTCATGGGGTGTACCTGCTTGAGGGAAGTCAGGCCTCAGGAGGGAGTCAAGCTGCAAGGGAGTGTGGAAAATGTCTGCTCTCTTCAGCCTCCAGTAGGGGGCCCAGTAGGTCCCTCTTCAGAAGTTTCCCCACCCCACTCCCCACTTATATATCTAGGAACACTGCTATGAATTAAATTGTGTCCCCAAAAAAGATATGTTGAAGGCCTAACCCCTGTACCTGTGAATGTGACCTAATTGGAAATAGAGTCTTTGAAGAAGTTATCCGTTAACACGAGGACTTTTTGGAGTAGGACGGGCCCTAATCCAATACAGATGGTCTCCTTATAAAAGAGAAGAGATACAGAGAGAGAGACATAGAGGGAAGACAGTCTTGTGACGATAGAGAGAACTGCAGTGACATACCTACAAGCCAAGGAACACCAAGGATTGCCAGGAGCCACCAGAAGTTGGAGAGAGGCATGGAACAGATTCTCCCTCAGAGCCTCCGGAAGAATTCAACACAGCCAACACCCTGATTTTGGACTTCTGGCCTCCAGAATTGTGAGAAATGAATTTCTGTTCTTAGAAGCCACTTAGTTTGTGGTACTTTGTCATGGCAGACCCAGGAAACTGGAACACCACGCCCCCATCTCTTCCACTCCCTCCCTCCCCCAAGTAAGAGGACAGACCCGAGGTTGTGGGAGAGTTGATGAGGCGATAAAAGAGGTCAAGTTAAACCAGAACTTTATTTCCTACGTTGGGAACCGTGCCATGGGGAGCTCCACGCATTTCCCCAAATAACTCCTCTACATGCCCCACCAGATCACCAACATGTGCATGTCCACCATCCAGCCCACAGAGAGAGAGCCACAGAAGCCAGGTGAGTAAAAGCAAGTCACCTTCCTATACCTTCTCCCCATTCCAAATCCCAGCACACTGGGAGGGGCTGGTCTTGAAAAGGAGGAGGAGGAACAAGTGGGGGGATCTAAAACCGAGAGATGGCCTCTTCCACATCCTCCTCTCTCAAATGGACCCAGCTCAGCAGCTCAAGCCTGTGCTGCAGAGAGAGGAGTGGGGAGGAGATGGTATTTAAACTGAATTTGAGACGGAAGTTGTCATGGATTAAATTATGTCCCCCAAAAAAATGTATCAATTTGGCTGGGCCATGATTCCCAGTATTGTGTGGTTGTCCTCCATTTTGTAATCGTAATTTTATGTTAAAGAGGATTAGGATGGGACTGTACAACACCCTTACTAAGGTCACATCCCTGATCCACTAGGGAGTTTCCCTAGAATGTGGCCTGCGTCACCTTTTATCTTACAAGAGAGAGAAGGAAAAGGAAGCAAGCAGAGAATTGGGGGACCTCATACCACCAAGAAAGCAGTGCTGGGAGCAGAGTGTGTCCTTTGGATCCGAGTTTCCTGCACAGAGAAGCTCCTAGTCTGGGGGAAGATTGATGACAACAAGGACCTTCCTCCAGAGCTGACAGAGAGAGAAAGCCTTCCCCTGGAGCTGATGCCCTAAATTTGGAATTGTAACCTACTAGACTGTGAGAAAAGAAATTTCTCTTTGTTAAAGCCATCCACTTGTGGTATTTCTGTTATAGCAACACTAGATGACTAAGACAGAAGAGTGACACTGGGCTGAATTTTCATAACTCAGAGGAGCCTGAACATTGCAGAATCTGCCCAGGACACCACTGCAGGTTTTGCTCTGCTGCGCAGCAGGAGAGGTGACCTGGAGAGGACCTGGTGAAAACAAGACAGCTTCACACACATGCCCTGCTCAGGGAAGGCTGCCCAATACACTGATTATATTTTTCATCTTTTGATTTTCTGTAAGTTCCTAAGTTTCTGTAAGCATATATGACTTTTACACAGAAAAAAAAATGTGTAAGATTGAAATTGACATTCTAGAGTGAATGGAAAAGTTTGCCATATGAAGACTGTTTGGAGGAGGCTGTGCTATTTCACCTAAAGAAAATTTAGAGGAGATATCATCACATGGAGTCCCTGGGGGGTGCAATTGGTTAACACACTCGACTGCTAACCAAAGGGTTGGAGGTTCAAGTCCACCCAGAGGCTTTTCTGAAAAAAGGCCTGGTGATCTGCTTCTGTGATGATCACAGCCCTTGAAACCCTGATGGTGCACAGTTCTACTCTGACACGCTTGGAGTTGCCATGAGTGGAAGTCAGCTTGATGGCAATTGGTTAGTTGGCTGGTATCATACATATCTAAAGAGCTATCCTTTATAACCATCAACTCCATAGAAGCATAAGCTGTAAATAATAATACTTGGAAGAAAAGATAATCTGATTCTGTGGTCTTGCAGGTACCAGAAGAGCCACTGACTCAAACCTCAGGAAGACAGATTTCTGTGCTATGTGAGGACAACCTTTCCGGCCACTGGGGAGGCCCAATGTGGATAAGCTGTCCCCGTGCTGGCTGTGTTACCAACTTCCCAAGAGTGGCCTCAGTGATCCAAAGAACCCCAGCGTTCTAGGATTTCAAGCTTTGAAGGCAAAGTCCAGCGGAGAACGGAAGAGCCTCTGCACCTGAACTGGTCTCATCAATACACAGTGTGAACCTTGAGATGGTCTCAAACTCAGGTGCGTGGGGCTGTGTACTCAGATAGCTCACTGCAGATAAGCTCTCCTAAAAAGCTCACGGGGTGTTGGGACAGCTGAAGGTGGCCAGGGAAAAGGCGATGAAAACTAGGCTTTGCAGAGCAAATTTCCCTTCTCCCCAGAGTTGTTGTTGTTGTTAGCTGCTGTCAAGTTAGCTCCCACCTCATGGAGACCCCATGCACAATGGAACAAAACACTGCCAGGTCCTGCACCGTCCCCATGGTTGGTTTCAGGTCAGACCATCGTGACTCACAGAGTTTTCACTGGCTGATTTTCAGAAGTAGATTGCCAAGCCTTTCTGCCTAGTCCCTCTTAGTCCAGAAACACCGTGGAAACCTATTCAGCATCATAGCAACATGCAAGCCTTCACTGACAGACGGGTGGTGGCTGCACTTGAGGGACATTGGCTGGGAATTGAACCCAGGTCTCACTCATGGAAGGTTAGAATTCTACCGCTTAACCACCACCGGCCCCTCTCAAAGCAAGGCAATGTGCCTGTGACCAGAGACCCGCCCAAGCCCAGTGGGGCTGGGAGCCCTCCCTTCTGAAGTGATTCTGAGGTCACCATGTCCCAGTGATCAGTCCCTCGGTCAGGTCGGAAACTTGGCTCACGGAGGCCCAGGGATCCTTCCTTTATCAGCACTCAGAAGATGAAAGCCCTAAGTCAAACCTCAAAAAGCTTTTGGCCAGAGCCTGGCCCCCTTCCAATGGAAAGGGAAGAGAATGGCCCTGAGCACTACCTCACCCCAAGCCCCTTCTCCTCAGGCTTTCAGTTTTTCAACTTCCCCAAGCAAGTACTTCACCGAGGTCACATTTGCACAGGAGACACTTGATCACAAGGGTGCAGGGAGAGGCAGCACAATTCTCTTTCCCTCTGTTCTTTACAATAAAATGAAATCATTTCAGGAAGCCAGAGTGGCTGGAGGGAAGTTGGGCTTCACATTTACCTTAAAAGCAACGGGTTTGGTTGGCCACAGTAGAGCCTCACATTGCTAGAACACTCCAACACACTGGCTGACATTAATTATGTGCATTTTCAGCAGCACAAATTTCCTAAAGTAATAAAAGTATCATGTATGTGTCAGGAGGTCAACTCGCCAGGTTCTCCAAGTTAGAGATACAAACAGATGACCCATTAAGACAGTGATTAGGAAAATGGGCAGAATCCTTGGCAGCAGGACAAACTCTACAGGAACCCCTGCTTATCTGGCCCACCTCTGCCCCGCCACCCTCTCTCCCCACTATTCCTCCAGCCACTCATACTCCCAGGCCTCCAACAAGCCCACGCCCTGACTTGTGCCCGGAGGTCCCTCACCTTGCTCTTATCATCTTACAAGAATGGGCTCCATTTTCCTGAACTCCCCCTTCCCCATTGTTATGGAATGAATTGTGTCCTCCAAAAAAAGATGTGTTGAAGTCCTAACCCTGGTATCTGTGAATGTGACCTTGTTTGGAAATAGGGTCTTTGAAGTTAACATAGGGTCATACTAAAGTAGGGTGCGACCTAATCCAGTATGAGTGGTGTCTTATAAAAGAGAAGAGGCAGAGAGACAGACAGACATGGAGGGGAGAATGCCATGTGACAATGGAGGGAGAGGTGGAGTTATGCTGCCACAAGCCAAGGAGCACCGGGGCTTCCAGAAGCTGGAGAGACAGGAAGGGATCCTTCTGTAGAGCCTTCAGAGAGAGCATGGCCCTGATGACACCCTGAATTTAGGCTTCCAGCCTCCAGAACTGTGAGACCATAAATTTCTGTTCTAATAAGCCACCCAGTTTGTAGTATGTTGTTACAGCAGCGTTCAGAGACTAAGACCCCCACCTAAGTCAGATTTTGCTGCTCCTTCTCTGCTCTCTTATGATGCCCTGTGCCTGCCTCTGATACAGCATCTGCCACACTTTATTTAACTGCCTGCCTGCCTGTGGACCCCTCAGGGCAGAAGCTCTGTCTTTTCAACTCTGCATCTTTGACTTCTCACAACACGCCTGGTACACAGCAGGAGCTCAGTGAGGCTGGCTGAATGACCAAATAAAGGAACCACAACATCTTACATACATTCTCTTTTTCATACAAGCAATTCTTGTTATTCACAGAACTTATGTTCTATAACCACCACTTATCTGTCATTTTGTTGTACTATGGAGCTTGCTTGGGAGCTGCGGTGGCACAGTGGTAAAGCCCTCGACCGCTAAACCAAAGGTCAGTAGTTCAAACCCACCAGCCATTCCGCAGAAGAAAGATGTGGAATCTGCTTCTGTAAAGATTTACAGCCTTGGAAACCCTGTGGGGCAGTTCTACTCTGTCCTACAGGGTCACTATGAGTTGGAATCAACTCAGTGGCAATGGGTTTGGTTTTGGTTTGGCGGAGCTTGCATGTTTCTGTAATGCTGGAAGCTATCCTGCCATTATTTCAAACACCAGCAAGGTCACCCATGATTAAAAGGTTTCAGCAGAGCTTCCAGACTAAGAAAGACTAGGAAGAAAGGCCTGGCAATCTAATTCCAAAAATCAACCCTATGGATCACTACAAAATATTGTCCTAAATAGTCCTGGAAGATGAGCCCCCTAGTTTAGAAGGCACCCAAAATACACAGTGGCCACAACAATGGACTCACACATACCGTCAATCATGAAGAAGGCACACTACTAGGCAACATTTCATTCTGTTGTATGTAGGGTCGCCATGAGTCAGAGCCAACTGGACGGCAACTAACAACAACAATGTTCCATAAAGTCACCGCAAACACGGCCTTAATGAATACTGAACCATTGCTCCCAAGAAAAATACAGGGTTAGATTCCTACAAGCCTATGATCACAACACTTTCACCAACAGATCAACATACAACCTTATTTTATGTGTACTTCTGTTTAAAGGCAACTTATTTAATATGGATTATTGATTCACTGACATCAAACTCACAGCCAACGGCATTATAACTCATGCCTGAACAAAGCTTATCCAACACACGTTATTTTCTCCATGAGGTACATCACAGCCTCCTTTTGCACGGGAATACTAGACAGCAAGCACTTCAGCACTGCACTTGAGACCATTTTAAACAGCAAAATCACCAACAAAAAGCACAAAAAATGCAAAAAACCGTGGCACACCATACACTGCAAGAGGATCCTTGCTTACAGTATGAGAGCTGAAACAAGAAGGTGGAGCATCGCCTTGTTCAGCTTCAGCTGGGAACGTGTGCATCAGGTACTCAAATTTTCTGCTGCTCTGAGCATGTCCATGAAAGACTACAAAGGCACCGCAAGTACTGATATTGATACGAATAACCAAAAACCAAACCAGTTGCTGTCGCGTCGATTCT
>NW_004443955.1:21727456-21742936 GCF_000243295.1 Trichechus manatus latirostris
CACAAGCCCTGTGTCTGAGTAGCCGAGCGTCTGGGCTCACTGCAATCCATCAGCCCAAGGAACTTGCCTTAGTCAAGTCCCAGAGACTGGGGGAAGGGCAGATCACCACTACTGCTCCCTCCTTACATCAAAATGAAAAGGAGGCTTCCAAGCAGATGGGACAAGAACCCCTCTGACCCTCAGCTTCTTCATTTGCAAATGGAGATAATACTGCCGTCTTGTTGTTGTAGGTTGTCATCAAGCCAGCTCCTAGTCATGGTAACCCACGTACAACAAACGAAAACATCGCCTGCCTCATCTTCACCATCACTGATGCGCTCACGTCCATTATTGCGGCCACTGTGTGTTTTGAGTGCCTTCCAACCGAGGGGGCTCATCCCTAGCACTGTATCAGACAATACTCTGTTGAGATCCATAGAGTTTGCATTAGCTAATTGTTGAAAGTAGATCACCAGGCCTCTTTTCCTCCTCCTAGTCTGGAAGCTCTATGGAAACCTGTCTACTGTGAGTGACCCTGTTGGTATTTGCAATAACAGTGGCATAGCTTTCAACGTCAGAGCAACACACAAGCCACCACAGTACAACAAACTGACAGGTGCGGGAATACTGCCTTACCTCTCAGGAACATTACAAAAAATAACGATCATATATTTTAAATACCTAGCATAGTACAAAGCATCAAGTAAATGTTCAAAAGATGGCAGCTGTGACTGAGGGGAAAAGTGGAGCCCAAACATCCTTCTCCCCTTCCATCTTGCCATGGACTTAGAGCAAGGCAGAGCTCAGAGGCCATCTCTTTGCATTCCTTCTGGCTGTGCTGCCGTGGGGACTTGGCAGACAAGATGGATAAGAAGAGGCAGCAAGGACCACGTCAGATGGAGACTCAATCGGCCTCAGTGCCCAGCCGGGCATGGGAAGGGCGTGAAAAAGAGGAGTTAGTTATGATGCCAAGGCTTCTAGCCTGGTGACCACATGGATAAGGTCATGGATCTCAACCTGGGAAGACCCAGACTTGTCTCTGAGAGCTCTTCACTGTGGCTTTTGCTGTCATCTCCGTCCCACTCCACCCCCCTCTTCACTCATCAAGCCCCACTCCCCCCTCCAGCCCAGTGTTTCCTCCTCTACGGAGCCTTCTCTGTGAGTAGAGGGCAAGCAATGCCTCTGTCCTTTAGTGGTTTGTTTGTCACATAGATCCATAATGATGGATCCCATCCGTCTCCAAGGGTTTAAAAAAAATCAATATTCGATTGAACGAGATCAAAACCAAACATCTCCATGGAGAATGAACTTCCAAAATCCGAAAATAAAAATGAAAGTCTATCACCAATCAATCATAATTCCTTTTTCAATGTTAAAATTTTGATAGTCCAATTGTAATAGTTTAATATTATAGGTAAAGAATGATTAATATGCGTATGTGTATATATATGTTTTTGTGTGTGCATGCATGTTCGCACACACTAAAGTATATTCAGTTTACTTTCACTGAGACTAGTAAAAAGGCAGGGTCATTTTTGTCTAGTCCCACCAGGACTGGGTATTACTGATGGTGAGGGCATCGCCAAGTTACTGAGTCTTCCTTCCTCTCATAGTAGCTGACCACATAAAAGTTGTATCTCTTCCTTTCAGGAGTAGATCACCAGGCCTTTCTACCTCTGTGGAAGGGAGAGCAGGGGAGGGGAGGGAGAGGGGAAGGAGGACTGGTGGGCATGGAGGACTCAGTGGAGCTGGGCAACCGTGAGCAGAGGAGGAGCGAGCACCCAGGCTATGACGTGCTCCCACTGCAAACTTCACAGAAGGCCCAGAGGGATGCAGGGTGGGATCCAGGATGGAGGAAGCCCAGGAGTAAAGATGCTGATGATGCTGGCGGAGGAGGAATGGGCCTGGAGAAGAAGATGCAGGATGTGGTAAACTGGCACTGTCTCCGAGTTGTGGATTTATTTGTCAAGTCTAGGCAAAGCCTGGAGTAACTTGGACATCCTCTGCACACAATTACCTTTGTGCCGAGCAAGCACTCTCAGATGCGATCAAAGCATGGCCTCCACCTTTTTCTGTAAAATTTACTCAGTAAAGGGTTGTCTTCTCTTGCCTTGAAATGAAAATTTGGGTAAAGCCCTTGATTATTCTGCTCATTTTAATAGAACAGCAGTACTCACACATAAAACCATAAACACAGCCCGGATTCAGAAATGTGAATGTCCAGTCCCCAATGTTATAACTTCAGCACTTTTCCCTCTCCCCCACTGGGCTGGCTGCTGGTGAGGGGAGGAGGGGGAGACGGGGCCCTTTTCTCTTTCTCATGTCCAGTGTTTCTCTCCTTCCTCCAAGTCATAACTGGGTTAGTGGCCTAGTCCAGTGAATTTTTAGAGGCTTTTTAAACAACCGAATCCTTTCTTCAATTTTGCTTATTATGCAAAATTGATACAAGGTACACTCCGGTTCAGGCTGGGTTGGGTTGCCCTGATTCCCCCTGCTCAGCGGCCAGCCCCACCCTGAGACACCTCCACTAGGCTGCCATGGCTCTGTGCATGCAAGCTAAGTCCATTGCCCTCATACCAAGTCAAGGTCCACCCGGACTTCCCCCCACCCACTGGAAATGCTAAGGCACACCTCCCTGATGTCCCAGAACCCCTCTTAGACCAGTGTCCTACACTGAACCCTAATAACTTGGCTGGGACCCCAAGTCCCACGCCCCCCCTGTAGGCCCCTCTCCTAGGACACTAGAGCCCTGCAGTGAACAGAGATCTCACCCAGAATTACATGCTCCTGGAAGCTTGTGCTACCAAGCCCTACCTACCTCACTGGAAAATGTCGGCTGTTTTGCTTTCACTAGTGTGATTCTTCCAGAACCCTGATATTCCTTGGGGAAACATCCCTCCTCATTCCCATTCCATGTTATCTGAGTGGGGATGACTCCATCTCTCCCCACCTCAACAGGTAGACACCGATGAAGCCACATCAGTCAGCGCACCCATCCCTGCGGTCATAGTGATTGGTTCAGAGAAGAGCAAGTGGTCCAAATGACACAAACTCAGTTCTGGGACTTTGCCTGAACTTTCTTTCAACTGATGTTGCTAAGCTATAAGAGAAGCCAGAGCTGCTGGTAGCCACAGTGTGGGAAAAGCCACAATGGGCACAAAGTGACAAAGGAACCACACAAAGGAAAGCCAGCAAGAAATGGAGAGAGATATATCCTGGTATCTTTGAGCATCTGAATCCCATCATGTCTGGTACCAGCCTACTCCTGAGTTTCTCAGTAATATGAGCCAATAAAATCATTTCCCTTTACTTAAACCAGTTTGATTTGGGGTCTAACAGTTGCCGTTGAGTTGACGCTGATTCATGGCAACCCCATGTGTGTCAGAGCAGAACTGTGCTCCGTAGGGCTTTCAATGGCTGAGTTTTTTAAAGTAGATCACCAGGTCTTTCTTCTGAGGCACATCTGGGTGGACTTGAACCATCAAGCTTTCAGTTAGCAGCCGAGTACATTAACCGTTTGCACCACTCAGGGACTCCAAGTTGGGGTCTACAACAACCAAAAACTCCTAATGAATACAGTCCTCCTAGCTCTGCCATGGCAGCTAACTGTCCCTGACTGTGCTTTGCCCCCCAGAGTATCTACTGAATCACTGCCCATCCTTGCCCAGTCAGCTGCAGCAGCTTGGTGTCCCCAGCACTGTGCCTCCTGGGCCTCTGTCTTCTGGGACATTGGAGGGTCTCCTCTGTCCTTTTATCTCCCAAGGGCCATTGTCACCAGGGAGCTGAGGTCTTCCTTCTGCTCAGACTCCTCTTGCAGTCACCAATGCCACCCATTTTAGCTCTTGACTCAGCATTATTTGCCTTTGATAAATGAAAAAAAAATGAAACTATCAACTAAAAAGCAAATACCAAAGTCCTTCCGACGTATTTCTTTCTTTTCAGTGCCTAATGCACAACCTATCATTAAAGAGTGAAAGCCTTTGTTAGACCTTAAGGGGCATTTAAGCTGGTGAGAAAAGCTATTGATTGTTGATGTGCTGCTGGCTCCTTGGGTGTAGAATGTCAATAGCTCATCCATGCCTCCTTCTGTGTGTTTAACAACTTGCCTTGTCTCCACACCAGGTGGAATGAGTGTAATTCCCACTAAGGAGAAAGAAGAAGAGCTCAGCTACATGGAGTGTGGAAAAGATTTTCACCTAAATATGCTCTGTCCAGTTTTTCTTCCCTCCAAATATATTTCTTTGTTTCAAATGCCCAGGGTCCCACCGGCCCAAGATTTAGCCACCATGGTCTCCTAGCTTAGGCATTCACTCATCTCGCAAATACCCACAGTACTAATGGTACTGGATTCAAACCCCTTCCTTCCAACCAGAAGCTAGGCCCCTGCTGACATCAGGAGCAGGTGTTCATGTAGGACCAGAAGCTGACATTAAAATGAAACAGCGTCTTACCAGGTCGCAGGGAATTCTGCTGCCTCTCGCAATGTCGTCAGGGCGCTGGATATGAGAAATGTTGAAGGAAACTCTGTCGACTTCTCAGGCCCAGTGTCCATTTAGCCATCATCTCCCTTCATCCACTAAGAAATCTATTTCCGCTCGACAGCTGATGTTTCCCAGGCCTGTGCCTATGTCCAATGTGATGATGTCTCTGAGCTCCAACCTGGAATTTCCGACCTACAGGACATTCTCGGAAGGCCTGTAAACACTTCAAACTCAGCATGTCCAAAACTGAACTCAGTATCTTCCCCTAAAACCTGGTCCTCTCCACTCATATGCTCAAGCCATCCTCATGAAAATTATTCTCGATGCCTCCTATAATCAACTGCCACCAAAGCCTGTTGATATGACATGCTTGATATCTTTACCACTCCCTCCTCCACATCCCCACAGCAGCCTTGGCTGGGCTACAGCAAGAGCCGTCAACCTGATCCTCCCTTACCCTCAAGAACACTTTTCACCCAGCACCCAGAGTAATCTTCTCTAAAATGCAAATGTAACTGTGAGCTGCCCAGTACTGACCTCCTAGTGTCAACTCTGCTTCAAAGCCTGATGCTCCAACCAGAAAGCTGTCTGCCTATAGTGACCCAAAGGCATTTCTGCCACCTCCAGACCCCTGTTCAGGCCATCTGCTCTAGAAAGCCCTCTCCCGTGACGCCTTCCCAACACCTTTCCCTATACCTTTCCGTCTTCTGTGTCCCCTGTGATTTGAACATCCCTCTCACACTGCTCTATCACATGCCTTGATTTCTTCACTTCTGGGTCAGTCTCCCCTGTTAGGAATGTGAGCTCCATGATTTACCCCCAGCTGAATCCCTAGCAACTCATCAACACTCAGAAAATCCCTTCCTACAAAGGACTGGAAGGAGAGCTTCTGACTCATCGTCATGTTCCCCTTATTCATAGGATGCCACTCATACTGACCTCAGAACACAGCAGTCTTGGACAAAGAAACCCCATAGGGCGGTTCAGATTGCTGGGCTAGAGGAAGGATGCCTCAAAGCTTGCAGCCAGGGAGCATATCCCTTAAGGGGAAGAGAAGGTGGTGCAAACCCCTGCCACCCTCAGTGAGCGCAGCCTGCCCTTGGAAGTCTCCCACCACACTCACATGCCCATGCATTTTCTGTGGTCGCCTAGGAGCACTGCTTGGTATTTATGAGAGCAGGGAATGCTGCTATTGCAGGCCATTTAACCTATGAAGGCGGCACTCTGCTATTATTAAGAGTAGCTTTTTTCCATCTACTTCATTAGCCAGGAACAATTTATGGTTACTGCTTGCTATTCTTCTCAAATGCAGAAATGGTGGTTACTGCTTACTGTGCAGACCATTTTTATTCCCAGAAGGTCATTTCATCTGGAAGTAATCCACAGAATGGCGTAGTCAAAATCCTTAGCCTGACCTCTGGAACGAACGTCAGGACACGGGCCCTCAGACCCTCAGACACCAGAGGCCCCAGCCTCAAAGACAAATTAGGTTCCAGACGAAAATAAGAGAGGGAGTAAAGGGAAGAGTCAACCCTTTGCAAAGAATTCCAAATTACTTTGTGTTGTTTTATCCTAAGGCATCATAGCACCCCTACCTTGAGTTCTTCAAATGAGTGATTTAGTCACAAAAAAACATTGTACAGCCCTCAGCCTTGACTCTCAGCACTGAAATCCCCTGGGCAGCCACAGATCTGCATCTAAGTGGTCAGGAAAGGTAGCGAGGAGTCCAAGGCAGAAGTAGAATCAGTTAGTCAGACAACCAATAGTTATTGAGCTTCTACTATGTGCCAGGCACTGCAGGCCCAATGGCAAACAGGGTACAAGAGTCCCTGCCCAAAGAGTTGTTGTGTTGTAAGAAGACAGATAGGCAGACAAGACCGTGAAGCGTCTTGAGACAAAGCAGAGTCTGGAATTCATTCTACAGGCAACCAGAAGTTATCAAGGGCTTTCAAGCTAGAAAGTGACATTCTCTGACTTACATCTTGTAAAGGCCATTCTGACAATCAGGAAGAACAAATGGTTGGAGGACAATAGTAGAAGCAGAGAGATCAGTTGAAAGTTATTGTAGTTGTATCAGTTACCTAGGGCTATGGTAACAAAATATTGCAAACTAAATGGCTTGTAAAAACAGAAATTTATTGTCTGACCGCTCTGGAGGCTGAGAGTCCAAGATCATGTTGTTGGCCATGTCAATTCCTTCTGAGACTTGGAGAGAGAATCTGTTCCATGTCTCTCTCCTAGCTTCTGGTGGCTCCAGGCGTTCCTTGGCTTGCAGCTACAGCATCACATGGTGTCCTTCCTCTGTCTTCCTGTCTCTGTATATTTTCTCCTCTTTTATAAGGACACCAGTCATCTTGGATTAGGACCGACCATATTCCAGTATGACCTCATGGTAACCTGATAACATTTTCAAAGACCTTACTTCCAAATAGGGTCACATTTACAAGTACAGGGATTAGGACTTCAATATATCTTTTTAAGGAGACACAATTCAATCCATGGCAGTAGTAGATTCAGCAACTAAAGAAGAGAATTAGCCTGGGTTGGCTCTGGAGATGGTGGTTTGGGAATGGGTTCCAGGTATACGTTAGTGGTATATCGATGAATGGAATGGTGGGGGGGTGGGGTGAAAGGAAGAGAAGTATCAAGGATGACTCCTCGGTCTTTCCCTTGAGCACCTGGGTTAATTCCACTTATATGAAGAGGGGAAAATGGGAGAATGGTGGTGCCATTTATGAGACGGGCAAGACGGAGTGGGGGGAGGAACCATTTTCGAGGAGGGGAGAATCAGTGTTTTGTGTTGGATATTTTAAGTCTGAGACACGTCCACGTGGTGATGTCAAGGAAGCAGTTGAACGCACAAGCCTAGGGCTCAGGTGGAAAGGCTCACTGGAAACAGAAGAGCCTTAGAGACTGCAGAGCAGAAATATGATGGCATCTGACATCCCAAAAAGAAACACAACAGTGGAATAGCCCTGGAGCTTCCAGCTTAGGAGACAGGGTTGTTTCGGAGTGAAAATAACAAAGGGTTTTGAAGATAAGGAATCACCTCTGCAACAAATTCCAGATTTCCCATACATTGGGAGGTGGGCAAAAAAAAATCCATCAGTGAACCCGCCCCTAGCCCTGGTCCTGCCAGCACCCCTCTGTGACCTCAGACAAGTCTCTGTACCTCTTTGAGAGGAAAGGACAATATCTCTTGATGATGGAGGCAGCTGAGAGTCACTAATCACTGTCACTTGTGCTATAACCTATGTTTGGGGCATCACAGAGTTTACTGGGGTGGGGAGGGGCAGAGTGTGAGGGGTTAAGAAAATTAGCCAATAGGTCCTGGTTCCTTAAGCTCAGAGCTTGGCAATCAGAGTCTGGTTCCCACCATCAGGAAGGAAAGGAAGAGAGGAGAAAGGAAGATGGGAAAAAAGGGAGAGGATGCAGATACTGAAACTAATTGTAATAACTATTGATTGTAAATATATATGTATGTATATATGTGTGTGTATACTTATATACATATATATAAATATGTGCATGTACACACACCCATATGTATACACACACACATACAGCCTGGGACTAAAATCCAACGTGAGAAGCGTCAGGATGAAGAAGAAGGAGCCGGAAGGAAAAAGTGTGCTGAGATGGGCCATAGAACAGTGTGAAGTACTGATTCACGCTGCAGCATGGATGAACTTCGAAAACATTATGCCGAGTGAAAGAAGCCGGACACAGAAGGACAAATACTATGTAATTCCACTTATATGAAAAGTCTACAACAGGCAAATCTATAGAAACAGAAAGAAGGTTCGTGGCAGCTGGGGCTAGGAGCGTGAGGGGGTTAGGGGATAACGGCTAAAGGGTACAAGGTTTCTTTTGAAGATGATGGAAATGTTCTGTAACTGATTGTGATGATGGTTGCACAGCTTTGTGAATATACTAAAAACCATTGACTCGTACACTTTAAATGGGTAAATTCTGTGGTGTGTGAATTATATCTCAATAAAGCTGTTTTATCTATATATTATATAGACATATATTTAAAAGTGCAGTGGGGCTTATGTTCTCATTGTGTGTGTTGGGGAAGGGGTGATAGATTCTGATTAATTCTGAATGATGACAGATAAAATGCTGGCTATTAATTCAATTATGGAAACACTGACTATTAATTCAGTTACTAAAGTAAGAGCCACTCCTTTGTCACAGACAGCAGAGACTAATCAAGAAATATTGCTCTCGAAAACCACTTCCCGGACTCATTCCACTCCTAGATTTATTTGGGAGTGGGAAGGAATGTCAGGGTTGATTGTTTGGGAAATGTGATAGAAGGAAATATATGTTTTATAATAAATGTCACTTCTGTCAATTCTGGCAGTTGCAATATGTGCAAAAACAGAACTCTCCCCATAGAGTGTGAAAGTGAGAGCTGTGTTGGGTGTGAGGAGGAGGTGTGGAGCCAAGCCAGAGGGATATGTGTGTGCTGTGGTGGACGGGGGCTGGAGGAACACACGGGGAAGCAGCTAGCCAGGGCGCTGGGATTGAGAAGACTCACAACTTGCTATCGTGATTTTTGTGGATCACAGTAAAGCAGGCTGATGGATATTAAAACAGAACTCGGCTTGCACTTTCTGTTATTATGTTTACACTTGGTCTTGCCCTCCTCCAATGAGTCTCAAACTTGAGTGAGCATCAGAATCACGTGGAGAATTTGATAAAACACAGCTTGCAGGGTCCCAACCCCAGAAATTCTGATTCAGTAAATCTAGGGTGGGGCCTGAGAATTTGCATGTCTAAAAAGGTCCACATAATGCAGATGCTGGCGCTGAAGCTGATGTTGATGTTGATGCTGAAGCTGAAGCTGATGCTGATGCTGATGCTGATGCTGAAGCAGCCAAATCCATGGACCACACTTTGAGTAATAACAGGAAGGAAATCTTCCAAAATCACTCCAGTGCTGATACCACACAGAGAATTCCTCAACAGGTATCGCTTAAGACTATCCTGGAGATGTTCCAGGAGCAGAAAGGGCTAAAAGGGGGAGAGGGTTGCTCTGCCTCAGGAAGACGTAAGGGCTGGGGTCATATGCAGTATAGATTGGATTCTAGGCTTCTTGCTTATTGATTGTAATCAGTCAAGTTACCCCTGTAACAAATTGCTTTAAATTATTGAAATAGGAACAGGCACAGCTGAGTAAATAATGCACAGGATGCTGCAAGTCTATATTCATTAACAGGTTGCCCACACTGCATGTGCCCCACTGAGTCTGGCTCAAAATCATTTGTTCCCACCAATCTGATATTTCTAGGTGCTTGCCCATCTGCAAACTTTCCACTTGAGATGATCAAAATCCTTCATACGTTTTGCACAGGTCTCCTAACATAATCTTCAAGGTTTCTCTGCACATATCCCTGAAGTGGCCACCCAGGGGTATGCATCCTAAGCTTCTTTAAGCTGCTTAGCAGCATGTATGCTAAGAGGGCGTAATATCTTCAGATGAGAATGAAACTCATAACCAGGAACAAGTTGCCATCAATCACAGTAACTGCATTAGAGGCGAATTAATAAATTTGAACCCAAAAGCCTCTGTTTTTAAAATGCAAAAAACAAAAATTCTTTTTAATTGAGATTGTGATATTTTGCCCCCAGTAAAACAAACATTAAGAAACACAATCTTTCTTATGGAAACTTTCCCTGAAATGAGATATGGCAGAGACTAGCCATGGTGGGGCTGATGAGGATTAAGATAGGCTCCAGGAAAGCATCATGAGACAGAACATGTAAATCACCATGGAAACCGAGTCATGTAATTATTGTATAATAGCTTTGCCAATTATCCTAAAAAGGTAAGACAATCCACTGCCTAAGGGGGAATCAGAGTGGGTATTAATGAGGAATACAACAAGAAATTGGAGGAATGAGGCAGCTAAGAATGTCCATCTCTCTCTGACCTTCCAGACAGGGGTGACATGCAGGATTTGGCAGTAGGTCTCTTGCCATCCTGTTGGATGCAGGGACATAAGGATCTGCCTCAGGCGAATGTCCAGTTTTCTGCAGCTTCTGAGGCTTGCTGCTGCCTCTCTGGTATTTCCAGTACTCATGGAGTCTGCTAAATTCTGGGTTTGCGGGGCCTAGATCAGATTGCTCTTCAATTGTAATATCCTGGAAGTCAGCCTGGCACCGTGGTAGCCACCCTGCAGGTATGAAGTTGCACCAGGGCACAAAGAAGGAAAATGCAAACCCTCCTAGGCATCTGCAGCTGGCCAGGCCCTGTCCCAGGACCTTCCACTCACGTCAGTTCATTTAATGCTCCCATAAAACCTGGTCAAGTCAGAACTTAACATTTGTCGTACACCAATTATGTGCCAGCACTGAGCCTTTTTCCCTTTTCAGTTTTAATGATCTCAAGCTTAAAGGAATATGAAGTAAGGTAGATAGCAAGCCTCCAGGTAAATGCAAGCTAGCTAGATTCAATGTATATAAATTAGCCACGTTTATTTCAGAACTTTTTATTTTTTAAATACAACATTTCTGATAGAATTGAAGTAACTTTTGAAACAACTATAGTTGGGTTCATCCTTCTTTCTGTGTTTTTATGCTTTTCCTGTCTAAGTATATGCGCTTTGTGATTAAGTTTGTGTGTCAACTTGGCTGGGCCATGATTCTCAGTAGTTTGGCAGTTATGTAATGATGTAGTCATCCTCTATGGTGTGATCTGATGTGATCAGTCTATCAGTTGTAAGGGAGTTTCTTCTAGAATGTGGCCTGCATTCAATGTATATGTGGATGTTCTGGCAAAGCTCATTTGCTTTTTTTGTATTGCTTCTGGTTTGTCATCATCTGACCTCTGGTTCCTGGGCCTTGAGCCAGCTGCCTGCAGTATTGCCTGCTGATCTTGGGATTCGTCAGCCTGCGCAGCCTGTGAGCCAGTGGGCTACCATCTGACTGCCGATCTTGGGTTTGTCAGCCCCTGCAGCTATGTGAGTCAGGAAAAGCCTCTGACCCATGGACTTGGGACTTGCCGGCCTCCACAATTGCATGAGCCATTTCCTTGAGATAAATCTCTCTCTCTCTCGATATATATATGTGTGTGTATATATACATATGTATATAAAAATCCACTGCCATTGAGTTGATTCCAACTCATAGCAACCCTACAGAACAGAGTAGAACTTCCCCATAAGGTTTCCAAGGAGTGGCTGGTGGCTTCAAACGGCTGACCTTTTGGTCAGCAGCTGTGGCTCTTAACCACTATGCAACCTGGGTTTCCAGTGTGTGTATACATATATATATATACACACACACACACACACACACACACACACACACACACATAGACTTGACTGGTTTTGCTTCTCTAGAGAACCCAGCCTAAGACACACGTAAACAAACAATTACTAGTGTACACTTTAAATTTCACATAATTGGTATCGCATAATATGTACATTCTACAGCTTAATGTTTTCTTCGACATTAAGTTTTCAAGAACTGTGAGTATGGACACAAAGAGATCATAAGAGAGCTTATTAACGATCCCAGGTTTACACCATGAACACAAGGGCAGTTGCAAGGAATGGAATCTGTATAATATCTATCCCTAGCAATTGAGACTACGTGGCCTAGAATCTGGTCAGTTTATGCAAATCTTCCATATTGGCCTAAGAAGTATGCACTGCCTCTGTTTACTGTGTGCCACGTATGTCTACTGGAGTGCAGTGGTCATTCAATGGTAGCATTTTCACCCTACATGAGGGACACCCGGGTTCAATTCCCAGACAGTTCTCCTCAAGCACAGCCATCACCTGTCTGTCCTTGGAGGTTTGCATGTTACTGTCATGCTGAACAAGTTTCAGCAGAGCTTCCAGAATAAGATAAACTAGGAAGAAAGGCCTGCCAATCTACTTCCAAAAATCAGCCAGTGAAAATCCTACTGGTCACAACAGTCCAATCCCATTGTGCATTGAGTAATCATGAGTCACGGGCTGACTCGACAGCAGCTAACCACAACATACATGTCTATTAGATCCAGCTTGTAAGTTGTATGTTCTTGCTGATTAGTGTCTGCTTAGTCTGGTTTCTAAAGTGTTATGTTAAAAATTATAGTAATAGGACTACTTTACCTGTAGCAATTACTTTGATAATCACAACTTTTTAAAAATGTGTATAAGATGAATCTTACAGATGAAAAAATATGATGCTTAAAGCTAGGAGGGGACAGATCCAGCCTTTGGACCCTTCTACTTCCAAAGGCTGCCCTCAGTCCCCTAGAATCAGTGTCTATGCCTGAAGAAATGATCTGGCCATGAGTACAAATAGAGGCAGTTCAGCCTGTATTTAAATCTGGATCTGTCTAGGCATAAAACAAACACTCTCAACCACTAAACTGCTATGCAAAATCTAGCAAACAAAAATTCATATACTTCAACTCATACACTCAACATCTCACAAGTGCCACCCGTGGGCACCAAGTGATGTTCCTCACAAGCATCCCAAACCACCCTCCCAGCTTAGTCCTGACCTGTTTCCTCTTCCATCAAATCCTACAAGGTTCTTGAACTTGGTGGCCTTTCCGAATTACATACTGCTACTCTGAACTTCTACCACCCATTTGTCACTATGTCATACTGTGGTGGCTTATATATTGCTGTGATGCTGGAAGTTATGCCACCAGTATTTCAAATACTGCTAGAGTCATTAAAGGTGGACGTGTTTCAGCAGAACTTCCTAAGACAGAGTAGGAAGAAAGGTTTGGTGGCCTACTTCCAAAAATTAGCCAAACCCTATGGATCACAGTAGGATATTGTCTTATATTGTGCTGGAAGATGAGCCCCTAGGTTGGAAAGCACTCAAAATACACAGTGGTTGCAAAAATGGACTTGAGCATACCAACAATCGTGAGGATGGCATGGGACTGGGCAACATTTCATTATGTTATATATGAGTCAAAGCTGACATACCAGCAGCTAACAACAACAGTTCTGAAGATGGTGTTTTGGTTAACCTGATCTCATTCTGCTTTCTTGCAATTTCCCTCACTGGCTTTGGAATGCTCTTACTTTCCCCAGTGTGTACTACCTCCGTGAATGTCCCTCACTCACCAGGCCCTCTAGCCCTCACGTCCACCCTGTCCCACCTGTCAGCGCCCCCTGGCCATCAGGTAGCCTAGTAATGGTGGACTCATAGAATAACAACCAAAACCCAATCCAGAATGTTCTCCCAGCCTTTGTGTCTGATTTTCTGCCTGCAACAGTGGATTTACTACGTCACTAAAGTATCTTAAGCTTCAGGACCCCTCCCTTGCAAGGACCCCTTCCAAGGCACTGGACTTAATTTTGTATTTGCAATTTTGTCTTCCCAAAGAGGACTCCAAAAACTGTATAAATTTCAGACTGCCCATAACCTGGATCCACCCCTGCAGAAATGACTTCTTTATTTTGGAGACTGCCTAGTCAAGTAGTGATGAGTTTTCAGGAGCTGATAGGTCATAATCCGGGATTAAAGCTGTGATCAGAGGAGTAGGCAGAAGTGTTCTACTCTGTCCCCTTCCACTTGTGCATCAGGCTGGGTCTTTCCCCTGCCCAACACAGGATGTACTGACCTTGGTCAGCCCTGCTCCATGGTGGCCTTCAGGCAGGAGGGAAGGCCACAGCTCCCAGCTCAGCAGTCTGCCGGGGCCCCGCCTTGTTCCAGTTGAGTCCACTAGGCTCTTGGGGAAGGGCCAGGCCCAAGCCAGATGATCTGACATGATGAAAAGGGAAATTCTCAGCATTCTTTCTGCAGAAGACATTTGCCAAATGAAATGTAGTGAGGAGAAGCAGGCTGGGATTTTCTTGAGCAGCCAAATACATCTGCAATCCTAATGGAGTTCAATGCAAAGAAATTGGGTCACCTCTAATGAAGTCGAGTTCCACGGAGAACTAACATCTACTGTGGGGCAGGGGCCTGGGGAGGGGGCTGCTACTGGGGAGGACAAAGGAGGGTGCAGAACCAGGCACTGAGACACTCTCCCAGTGCACATGGACTTCCAGTTTTAGAAAAATGTCCTCATTTTTCCAGAAATGACCCAAATGGAACATTCAGATTACATTATTTTCTCCAGTCATCAATGCACAGGGGTGGTTTCAGATGCAAATGGCCAAAACCCTGTGTTTAACTCTATCTTGACTCTCAGGCTAACTGACTATTCCAAAGAGTCTCACAAAGGAAGGTGGCTGGAGAAAATGTCAGTCTGTCAGTCTGAACCACCCAAGTCAGCTTCAGCTGGTCAGCTGCCACCAGGGGATGTGAAGAGTGTCCAAAAGGCTGGCCAACAGCCTCCTTTCCCCCACAGCCAGCAGGACAAACCGTGGCACCTAGCAGACCCTATGCTGTGAGAAGCCTGTGCATTTTAACTAGGTAGAAGCGTTATATGATCTGGTCATTTGGCAAAGCTAAATTTTCCTTGAAGGCTCAGCTCATCACCTCCTCCATGAAGCCCCAACAGACCACCTCACAACCCAAGGCTGAATGAAACACCTGCCCTCCAACATCTCTCAATAATAACCATCACTAATCAATTGCCATCAAATAGACTCCAAATCACGGCGATCCCATGTGTATCAGAGTAGAACTGAGCTCCGGAGGATTTTCAAAGACTGAGTTTTGGGCAGTAGATCACTAGGCCTTTGTTCCAAGGTTACACTGGGTGAACTCAAGCCTCCAAATTTTGGGGGGATTCAGCTCTCAAAAATAGCACTTATTATTTTATATAATTGTTTCCATCGATTCTGATGGATCTTCCCTGTGAATCTGGAGGCAGCTCATCTGTGGTTCCTTGTACTGCTACCATTCTTTATGGTTCACAAAGACTGTTCACTTAATGTTTATATTATCCTTGTGATTATGAGCCACCATTTTACAAATAAAGAAGCTAAGACTTGGAAAGATGAAGTGTTTGTCCAAGGCTCCAGTGCTGGTTAGACTTAAACCCAACCTTCTGATTCTGAGCCTGGTGTCCCTTTCACTGTTCAATGGCTAACGATAACCAGGC
>NW_004443955.1:21744792-21748784 GCF_000243295.1 Trichechus manatus latirostris
ATATAAGATTGGATGACAAATCATGGACATAGGTACAAAAGACATAACATGGTCACAAACTAAAACATCTACAAAGACCAACGACCAAAAAGAAAAACTAGTTGCTGTCAAGTTGACTCTGACTCATGGCGACCCTGTGTGGTTCAGAGTAAAACTGCGCTCCATAACCTTTTCAATGGCTGATCTTTCTGAGGTACATCACCAGGCCTTTCTTCCAAGGCACGTAAGGTGGACTCAAACCTCCAACTTTTCAGTTAGCAGCTGAGTATGTTAATGTCTTGCACCACCCAGGGACTCCACAGAGTCCAGATATCGACTGTGAATGGCTGAAGCAGGCCATGTAGAACTGTGACCACTGGAGAATGTTTGTCCCCAATAGTGTTCCGCCTCTATTCAGTGCTGTGTTCCTGTAAATAATGCCACAGGAACACAGGCCCAGAATTCCTTATTTTATTTTTGTAGTTAGAAATCTGGGCTTGAATATAAAATCTCGAATATTTTTAATGTTAGTAATTAATCCAAAAGTTAAAAAAAAAAACAAAAAACTGAAGGCCAAACAAAATATATCTACAAGTTGAACATGGCCCACAGGCCTCCAGTTCACTACCTCTGATTTAGATCCACTCTCTGAACGTCATTCCAACAAATGCAGATTAATCTAGCTCAAAGAGATAGCTGCCCCCAGAGAAGGGCAGGAGGAGAAACTCGGCCCCAAGAGTCAGGCGTCCTCCTACCAGCTCCAATACCCCCTACTCACTCCACATGGCACCTTCTTGCATATAGAGAATGGGGTAGAACATTGCATTTCCTAGCACACTGCCTATATCACCCTGGTTGCAACCTCTTCTGAAAGGACTCTGGTTTCTGAGGATTCACACACAAAAATGGGAGCTGACACTGTTATGGATTAAATTGTATTCCCCCAGAATATGTGTTGGAATCCAAACCCCTATACCTATGGATGTAATCCTGTTTGGAAATAGGGCTTTATTTTTTATGTTAATTAGATCATACCCAAGCAGATTGAGTTCTAAATCTAATCACTTCTGAGTTATAAAAAGAACAGAATTAGACATAGCAGAGACACATACACACAGGAAAGACGGATGCCATGTAAGGATCATCTACAAGCCGAGCAACCAAGGAACGCCTGGGGCTACCAACAGGAAAGGAGTTAACAAGGCCTAGACCCTGATTTGGACTTTCAGCCCCCAGAACTGTGAGAAAATAAATTTCTGTTCTTTAAAGCCACCCACTTACACTATGTGTGTTATGGCGGCCCTAGGTAACTGAGACAGTCACCAGCAAGGCTGCCTGCTTCAACTGAACTTCTTGCTCTCCCATAGTCCCTTCATCCTCACAGCTCAGAGGGGAATAACCTCATTATCTTGATCAACCAATGGACCATCCTAAGTGGTCAGTGGGCTCCAGGGACTGATTACCAATAAGCAAAGTACACACGGGCTTACTTGTGCTTATTTACTAATCGGTAGTGCACAATGTCACTGTTTCTCACATTAAATATGTGGCGAAACCCATGTGAAATTGTGCACTATGGATTAGTAAGTAAACACAAGTAAGCCCGCACGTTACCTTTCTTACTGGTTAATCCACACCTGGGTTGTCCTCCCAGATGGAGATGATTTTTTAATTTGTGTCTGATTTGGCATTTATGTTGCTTCAGTCAGAGATTATAGACTACTTTCTTACAGGATTCCTTTAAGATTTTCCTTCAAGTGCCCTGCAGAACCTCACAAAGCCTTTGCACGAGAGTGGACACTCGGCAAACGTGAAATAGAAGAACAGACTTTCAAGCCTTCAGTGCACTCTCTCCTCCCGGCCCCTTGGCAGACACTTGCATCTTAAATCAGCTGGAAGGCAAGCCGGCTTTCCCAGGCTGAGAGACCTCTGCTACCCCTGCCATTTCTGAGCCCCTGCCTTGTACCAGGCCGCCTCAAATCCTCACACTAGTCCTCTAAGACAGGTCCCAGCTTGGTGCCCATACTACAGATGAGGACACCAAGGCCCAGAAAAGGAAAAAATTACTCAAGCAGCAAGGCTGGGATTTGAGCCCAGGTTGATGTAATTCCAGAGTCTACTCTCTTGATAACACCAGTGGTATAACCTCAGTGGATGCCATCATAATCCCCGTTTTGACAGATGGAGAAAGAGTCTCAGAAAGATTACATAACTTTCCCAAAGGTCACACTGAGCTGGTAAAAAAGCAGAGTTTATGGTTACACCAGGCCAACAATAAGCTGGGATCCTGAGGAACACTTTTAATTCCACTTCTAAGTTTTAAAATAGGCCTGACTGAAATTATAAATGATAATAGTAAGCAGAAGAACAAAGTTTAATGCTGGCTTTGTTCTAATCCCCGTTAATCATGCCTTTAATTAAAAAGCTAAAAAAAGTACACGTGAGCTTAGCATGTTATATCTTCCCAGTCATTTGTAAGTCTGATTTCTTTCCTGTTTACAATCATGGCTTTGTCTCTGAGCCCTACACTCCTCTAAAGCATGGTCCATGTACCAGCAGCAGTAGTTGGGAGTTCCTTAGAAACGCAGACTCTCAGGCCTCACCCCACCTACCGCCAGACTCACTAGATCAGAACCTGTGCGTTAACAAAATTGCAATTTGTGTGCCCAGTAAAGCTGAAGAAACACTGAACTAGCTGACCTAGAGAAATCTCAAATATCAGCAGTTTTGTAAACAATTCTCTCTGGTGTACCTAGAGACAGTATTGAGGCAGTGGTGGTTCCGTGGTAGAATTCTCGTCTTCTTGTGAAGACCCGGGCTTTGTTCCCAGCCAGCGCTCCTCAAGGGCAACTACCACCTGTCTGTCAGTGGAGGCTTGCGTGCTGCTATGATGCTGAACAGGCTTCAGTGGAGCTTCCAGACTAAGAAGGACCAGGAAGAAAGACCTGGTTATCTACTTCTAACTATCTGCCAGTGAAAACCCTATGGGTCACCATGGTCATAGGGACGGTGCAGGACCAGGCAGTGTTTCATTCTGGTGGGCATGAGGTTGTCATGAATCGGGGGCCGCCTCCAGCAAACAACAACAAAGACAACACTGACTTGTGACTGCTGGATCTTAAATACAAAAACTCTACTCAGAGACACTGCCCGCCAACAAGAACAACCCACATGTCCCACAGGGGGATGCCCCCGAAACCTCTGAGACCTCCGTTTACAGGTGAATGGGCCTGCTTTGCTGGGTTCAACCAGACACCTGAGCCCTCAGCTCCCTCCGTACCCAGCTGCCGGCACTGTCTGCCTGGCAACTCCACCTCTTCCTTCACCTGAGAAGCCCGCTCGCCCTTCCTTCAAGGGCTCTGGGTCTGTTATTCCCAGAGCTGCAGGCAGTGTCATGGGTTCATTAAAAAAAAAAGTGGTGCTCAAACTTTGCTAAATGACTAGAGAATAAAACTGATCTTTTGCCATATGGAAAAACGCACCCGAAAATGAGGCAATAGGGGAATAACTAGGAACCTTAGGGGCTGTCCAGAAAGCGAACCTAGGAAGGATTTGAAAATGTCCTTATAAAGCCATATTGGACTTGCGTCTGGCGGTTCCTCAGTGACAGAGCTGTGTGGTGTGGGGCTGAGACCAGAATCGTGGAATCCTGGGTTACAGGAAGGTCGGGGTTGTCTCAGTCATCGGCTAAATCTACCACGTGTCCTGTGGTAAGATGCACGGGAAGGGCCCCAAGCTAAAGGAAGAACCCAGGAAAACCCAATCCCAGGAAAGCCAGAAGCCTTCTCCAGCAGGCAGTGCTCAGCTTGTCCCAGGGCCTGCTGGAATTTCATTATCCTCTTCAGATGAGAATTTAAGAATTAATTAGGAAACAGCTCATCCCAGAGCCCTGTGCAAAGGGGATTATGCAAATCAACCAAGATTGTGGCACGGGGCTGAATATTTTATAGTGTGTTTAATTTGCAAATACGACCCCACTGAGAAGTCCTGGGCAGGAAAGCTATCATAATAAT
>NW_004443955.1:21750562-21751851 GCF_000243295.1 Trichechus manatus latirostris
TATATTACAAATGAAGGAGAGAGAATCCCTTTTCAATCTATGCATTTCTGATTTCGTTTTGTTCACCACAAATATACCCTACTTAATGTGCCCCCAATTTGTGCATTCATGTCCTTATCTGTTTACTGGTCTTTTTTTTTGTTTGGTTTGGTTTTGGTTTGGTTTGGTTTTTTGGTTTGGTTTGTTTTTTGAGATAAGCGATACATGCAAGCAGCACAAAGGTTTATGATTCAGGAGTATGTTCAGTAAAAGGGATTTTCACCTTGCCCCGTCCCCCATCTCTGTTCCTCTTCTGAGAGCAATCCCATTATCATGTTTTCGTCTGTCCTCTCACAGATGTTTTATAACAGAATTCTGTGCACACTATTACTCTCCCATTTCCTTTGTTTCTGTTATCAGCTGTCATCAAGTTGACTCCCGACTCACGGCGACCCCATGCACAACGAAAGGAAACACTACCCAGTCCTGTGCCATCCTCATGATTGGTTGTGGATTGGACCACAGTGATCTATAGGGTTTTCATTGGCTGATTTTCAAAAGTAGATGATCACCAGGCCTTTCTTCCTAGTCCATCTTAGTCTGGAAGCTCCAATGAAACCTGTTCAGCATCACAGCAACATGCAAGCCTCCCCTGTCAGACAGGTGGTGGCTGTGCATGAGGTATATTGACCAAGGACCAACCCCGGTCTCACACATGGAAGGTGAGAATTCTACTACGGAACCACCACTGCCCCCCTATTTCCTCTAGGATGTCGTTTATCTGCTCTCTTGAGATTTTCCCAAAAATTCCCTAACCCTGGTCCACCTCTGCTTTCCTTCCCATTTTAGTGGGACTACCTACTTCAGTAACAAGGGCTCCAATCATTCCAGAGCCTTCTCCTCCAGCAACCCTGCCTCATGGAATCGACTCATTAGATGTCCCTGCTCTCCCTCTTTTCAAGTGCTGGCCAAATAAAAAGCAGTATTCCATTTTCCATTTCCTAATACCTCTCCCTCGGTGCTCTTTGTCACAGGATATGTTATTTCTCTGTATAAAGTCTGCTGGGACCCAGCTCCTGTCAAAGCTGTTGAGCAAAATAAACAGCTATTGCACTTGATTCAGTCCAAGTCTCTATACATAGATGTGACCCTTATTTAGGCTCCAAGAAGAGCAGGAAAGAGACAGTTCGATGTTGGAGGCTTTTACTTCCAGTAACTGATTTTGGCTTGAAGAGTGAAGGAGGCACCCTTCCTCTTTCTGAGAGTCAGCATGGGTGTATATGACCACATATATGCTCATAAATTATGAA
>NW_004443955.1:21752775-21771286 GCF_000243295.1 Trichechus manatus latirostris
CTATAGGATTGCTATGAGTCAGAATTGACTCAATGGCAATGGGTTTGTTTTTCTTTTTTCTTTTTTTGGTAACAGGGTACAACTCAGGAGCAAGATCAATAGGCTGCAACTCAGGATCAGAATCAGGAAGCATGTAGGCAAAGTCTGGAAGCCTCCCCCAAAGTAGAGAGCACATCCCTCCCCTCTTCAGGGCAGGACAGCTGTCTTAGCTCCTCCTGGCCATGCAAGCAAGCAGGCCCTACTCTCTGCTGTGCACGCCCCTTCTCAGCCGTGCAGGCCGCCTCTCAGCACCCTGAGGACGGGCCTCTTCTCAGCCCCCTGAAGGCAGGCTTCTCTCAGCCCACTCAGAACAAGCCTCTCAGCTTTCAGCCTCCCTGACATCACCACTGACTTGCTGCAGGGCCCATTCTGGGCCTCTCACTATCTTCACAGTTAGAGCCCTTGACTATGATACAGCTCTCTTAGGAGATTCCTCCCCTCCTCACTCTCTCTACTTTTTCTCCCTTCTTGCTTTTTCTCCTTTCTACTTCTTTCTTCTTTCTGTATGCCTCTGTCTTCTTTCTTCTTCTGTTTGCCAACCTCTGTAGGGTTGATTGCATATATAAGCAAACTCCTCATCAATTGCAAGACTTGGCCCTCCCACCAGGGCCACGACCTGACCAATCCCCTCTTGGTAAGACACAGACACTTCATTTGCATAGTCTATAGTCACTTTAATTTGCATAGTATACTGACCAATCCCTGTGAGGTACATACCAATCACAGGGCAGGCTGCAGCCCAGGGCCAGACAAAAAGTGTCAAACCATAGGTTGTTCTATGGCTTACCCAGGAAATGTCATCAATCTGGACAAAAGTAACAAACCCTCTGGGGTAGAAAACTAGGGCAAAGGTAACTCCTCAGGGCTTAGGGGGAAAATATCTTAAGCTGCTTTTCCAAACAACCAAGGCAAGAGGCCACATAAACTCATTTCACTGCAAAGGATAAAAAAAAAAACCAGTGCTGTCGAATCAACTCCAACTCATGGCGACCCCATGTGTGTCAGAGTAGAACTGCACTACAGAGGGTTTTCAAAGGCTGATTTTTCAGAAGTAGATCTCCAGGCTGTTCTGCAGGGGTACCTCTGGGTGGACTCAAACCTCCAACATTTCGGTAAGCAGCTAAGCATGTGGACCGTTTGCACCACCCAGGGACTCCTGAAAGGCAGGGTGGGAGTGGGAGGGTGCTATGGCTTGTGAGGAAACTCTCCGCTACCTGTTCTAGCTGAACTTTTCTGCCTCCCAGTGCTGCTGCCCGTGGTCACTGTCCTTCAGGCAATCTTGCGTCCTCCTTCCCAATTTCAGCCACATCCCTGTCCAAATGGCAGTGCCAGGAAGGGTACAGGACAAGCCAGGGGCCAAAGAATAGAAAATAAGTATTTGGCATGAAGGAGGAGTCACAATTTTAAGTTCCCAGACTCGTTGCATTAGAATAGCCTATGTAGCATTTAATAAATCCATAGTCCCAAGTCTTACCTTGTGAGATTGTTCCAGTAACTCTGGAGTGAGACCTGGGAAACAATTTTTAACAAGAGCCCCAGGTGATTCTCTGGACCAGGTTTGAGGAGCGAGGATCTAGATCCCTGAACTAGTAGGTGCTAATCACAGTAGCTGGCCATCTTTGCTGAGTCTTTGTATTCAGGTGGTGATAGTTTCCTCTAAGCAAAGAGGGTTTAGCCTCAAGCCACACTACATTTTCTAAATTCTTCCACCAAATCCCACCCCTGATGATAAGAGTAAAAACAGCTTCCATTTTCTGAAAATCAGCTCTGACAGTCTGAACAAGATAGGTTTGATTATCCTATTTATAATAAGGAAACTGAGACTCAGAGACAAACTCATCTCTCTGCCCCCAAAGACCTTGCTTGTTCTCTCACCAACTGTACTGCTTAGATAGACTCCGCTAAGCAGAAATGTTACTTTGATGTCTAAGGTGTGTTTGCCCCAAGCCATGGTCTTTTCAATTGCCTCATATGTATGCAAAAGCTGGACAATGGAAAAAGAAGACAGAAGAAGAATTGGTGCATTTGAACTGTGGTGTCTGCAAAAAATACTGAATATAACTATGTGTTACATATCAATATTTGAAGAAATACAACCAGAATGCTCCTTAGAAGTGAGGATGTCCAGACGTTGGCTTGCCTACACCCTTTTCATGATCCGAGGGACATTTAATGTCCACAGACATTTTCCACCTCTCGGATTTATTGGGAAGCTACTTTCCCAGTGGCTGCATGTGCTGCCCGCAGGCGGAGACCTGTATAACCGCTTGAAACGGAAGACATGGGCATGTGCAGCAAATTACTGTTTTTACAGCGTATTGGATGAGGTGCTGCATCCTGGAGGTGTGACTGTGCAGAACTTTCGTCTCTTTTGGCTTTTGTACAGCGAGATAAACCTTGTAAGTATATTTCCAGGTTCTCGTGTGTTAGTTGGAAGTTACGTTTCTCGCGATGATTCCATGTTCACATGAATACCTCATTTTCAGTGCCATACATTGTATGCACCTGTCGAGGGATTTAGAAGGCAACGCAGAGAATGCAGCACTAAAAAGATGGAGACTCGAACCACAGTAGCGTGCAGCCATTGCAAGGTGCCTTTATGTGTTACCCCATGTTCTGAAAAGTTTCACCAAATAAAATAAAATTGCTCAGATAACCCGATTTTTTTTTTTTTTTTTGCCTTATCCCACCAAACCTACCCCCAGAATCCAGAGGGACTCGTGTGTCCCATATAATATGTATCAAAACCTACCAAAAATTCAGACACACTCAATGATTCAGCATGCATTCTATTAATGAAAAAGCATTATATCAACAAAATATTAAAAGCAGAAAATAATTCGATCATGAAAGAGACACATCATTAGGAAAGACCAGTGCTAGAGAAGGACATCATGTCTGGTAAAGTAGAGGGGCAGAGAAAACAAGGACAACCTGTAATGAGATGGGTTCACACAACGGGCTCAAACATATCAAAGATCATGAAGATGGCACAGGACTGGGCAATGTTTCCTTCTGTTTATACATAAGGTCACCATGAGTCGGACCGCCTCAACAGCAAATGGCAACAAGTCTGTGGCTACTCTCCTGGGTCGCCTCTGGGTGACATCAGATACCAAGAGAGTTAGGTAATAGGAGAGAAAAGGGCAGTGAGCCCCAGGAACGGGCTTTCCCAGTGGGAGCTGCAGTGTGTCAGAAGCGAGCTGTGTCTTCACTACTGAACAGTGCCATTCACAGCTTGGAACCAATGACTATGGCTTGTGTTTTTCTGTAAAAAATGGCTCGTCAGCGTCTTTCTGTCTTTAAGGACCAATGCAAGGAGGGTGAGGGAGACCTAGAAACGGTCACTGATGTGTATTACACTGCCACGGTGTGACTTGAAAGCCCTGTTCTTGGTATTTTATGCGCATGATCCTATTTAATCCTCACACCAACCCTTCAAGGAAAGATTCTCTCCACTTTACAAAATAAGAAAATGAGAGTTCAGAGAAGTTGTATAAATTGCCCATGGTCACACAGCTAATGCCAGGGCCAAGATTTAAAACCAAATCTTCTCATCTGGCAATACATGTTCTCTCCTCCTCACTCCACACTTTCTCACACCTCCCTTCCCACCTTCCCTCTCCAAAGCAACCCCAAGGCTTTGGGCCCTATCAAGACAATTCACAGATTTAAAAGTTTTAAAACCATAGGACTTAAAGGACGTAAAGATATGGTGCCATCAGGTATCCAGAGAAGGAGAAGGTTCTAGTTTTTTAGGACATTCTGCTAATCTCTCATTGTCTAGCCATTGGAGGTGAGACTCTGGAATTCCCAGAAAAGGCACTTTCATCTAATCAGACATCCAGTATGTGTCTGAGTTTTTATCACTCTTGCAACTCTATTGATTAGTAAGTTTCTACTGGACATTTTCAGAAAACCACGGCATGAGTCCACCATGCTCCCCAATTATATTGTGAGTTCCTGGGGAATGAGAAACACATGTTACATTTTACAAATTGTGCCTGATGTCCTGTATGGTGCTGTTCTTGTTGGGTGTCGTCAAGTCGATTCCAACTCATATTGACCCCATGAGACAGAGTAGAACCACCCCCTAGGGTTTTCTTGGCTATAACCTTTATGGAAGCAGATTGCCAGGTCTTTCTGCCATGGAGCCAGTGGGTGGGTTCGAATCATCAACCTTTCAGTTAGAAGCCAAGCACTTAACCATTGCACCACCACGGGTGCATACATATTAATCTCAATAAATTATTACTGACTAGATGAATGAATGAATACACACATACATGTATATACATACATACTCTTCATATGTCTTGAGTTGACCTGTTTGATAAAGATTTATAAAAATACTATGGATACTGCTAAAGAGGAGGAAAATGTTAAAAATGTTAAAGACTGACAACTATTAATAATGAGATTACTATGAATTTGTAATCACAGAGTCTAGAGCTGGGTTGTTGTTGCTATTTATATTCTGCTTGTTTAAAGAAAATATTTAAAGAATCAGAGAGTCAAGAGCAAAAATCCAAAAATTGTCAAGGGAACGGCAATTATTGAGCTTCACCAAATGTTCACTCCAGAGGGTAAAAAATCACATATTATTTTATCTCTATCAAGTCATAGGATTTTAGACTATGAGGGATCTATCTGGAGTCACTGTTTTATGTAAAAGAAACCCAGGACCAGAGAGACCAGGCCACAACCTCAAATAAATCCAACCTTTATTGAATACTTACCATATGCCACCACCACCCGTCTGTTAGTTTATCGTACTGTGGGGGCTCGTGTGTTGCTATGATGCTGGAGGCTATGCTACTGATATTTCAAATACCAACAGGGTCACCCACGGTAAACAGGTTTCAGTAGAGCTTCCAGACTAAAATGACTAGCAAGAAAGGCCTGGTGATCTACTTTTTAAAATTAGCCGATGAAAACGTTATGGATCACAACAGAACATTGTCCAACATTCTTGCTTTGGACAGCATTTTTGCTTTGCTTCTCTCCTCCCTGCAGGCCCCCAAGTTTGAGCAAGCGCTAAAATGAGGAACATGCCCCCTTTATCAGCTTACCCGAGAGGAAGAGCTGACCACAAGGAGACACTTTTCCTGTCAAACCACCCTTAGTCACGCAGTTTTCTCTCTCCCCCTTATCTGACCAACTTCCCCTTGACTGCTTACTCCTCCTTATCGTATAGAAGAAAAGCCTTTTTCTTTTGGATTTTGAGGTGCTTGCAGATTTCTGAACTCAGAGATTCTCCCTACTGCAGTAGACTTCTTGAATAAATGTTCTCCCTACCTAAGCCCAGATTTGTTTTTATCTGACAGTTCTAAGCACTGGTGGTGCAGTAGTAAAGAGCTCAGCTGCTAACCAAAATGTCTGCAGTTTGAATCCACCAGCTGCTCCTTGGAAGCCCCATGGGGCAGTTCTACTCTGTCCTATAGGGTGGCTGTGAGTCAGAATCAACGCCCGTCAACTGGTTTTTACGGTTAAGCACTTTGTGCATATGAAGTCATTTAATCCTCACAACATTCTAAGGTATGTGCTTCGAATATCCCTGTTTTACAGATGAGAACACTGAGGCATAGAGAGCGTAAGTAATTTGCCTGAGGTCACAAAGCTAAAGGCCGATTCACAGAGACCCTATAGGATGGATTAGAACTGCCCCATAGGGTTTCCAAGGAGTAGTTGGTAGATTTGAACTGCCAACCTTTTGGTTAGCAGCCAAGCTCTCAACCACTGCTCCACCAGGGCTCCGAGGCCAGGTTACTAGGATTCAAACCCAGGCAGCCTGGCTCCCATGTATGTGTTCTTGTCCATTATACTGTACCATTTCTGGTAGGGAAGCTAAAGGCATATGCAAAGATTTTCTTTAAATGTATTGGGAGAAAAATAACAATCTTTTTACTAATTAACTGCCTGACCCACCTCTACAATGTTTTTGTCCCTACGTGTTTGTCCTGCACCCTCTCTTCCTATGACCATGTGGTATTTACTACAGAGAAAACAGAAAGATAATTCAGCGCCTCCTCTAACATGACTGATAGAAATTTGATTTTTATTCTTGACAATTTAGAAAGAATTCTTTCCACTTCCCAACTCATTTCTGGTTTGGTCATGTAAATATTTAGGACTCTTGTCAAAACTGGGAAAATCTCTCAAGGTTTATATATGAGCTGTAAGAATTCAGGGCATTTCAGGTTTTCTTATGCGGTGATGAATCTTAATAGTCTTTGAATACTTTGAATTGATGAACTGCATTAAACAGCTTGCTGTTGCTTTCCTCACTATATTGTGTATCATGAGTTTAAGTTATTTTGTTGATGTCACCATTTTATAACAAATCAGCTGTCGCAGAGAAAAAACTACAAGTGTGTTTAAAAAGAATAACAAAGAGTTTTATTACAGGCTCATGGAAAAAAGTGTTTTTGCAAAACGCAGAAACAGAGCTGGGGGGAATCCAACAAAGTAGTCAACAACTTTAGCGACAGTGGAGTCAGCAGGAAGACAAAGGGAGAAAATGCTCGAGGTGGCTCAGGCTACTGTTAAAATACCTTACTTTCGCAAAAACTTATGACCTTGTGAACACATTGCTAGGACACTTCCCAAGGCTTCAGAAAACCAAACCAGACCTGTTGCCAAGTTGATTCTGACTCATAGCGACCCCTATAGGACAGAGTAGAACTGCTCCATAGGGTTTCCAAGGAGTGGCTGGTGGATTCAAACTGCTGATCTTTTGGTTAGCAGCCAAGCTCTTAACCACTGTGCCACTGAGCCCTGAAATTGAATCTACAAGGCGGAGATAAGTGGGATGTCCCAACCAGGAGATAACATGAACAAAGGCCCCAGAGGCTTGATAAGGCACGGCAGAGATCACAGTCCTGTAGGCAAGTGGGCCATGCTGGAGCAAGGGCAGCCCAACGGCACCAAGAGTTTGCCCTGTGGGTGATGAGCCGTTGAGGAGGGGTTTGTTTTGTTTTTTTTAATGAATAAACTTTTTTAAACAGACAATTGTAGATTCACATATAGTTGTAAGAAATAATAGAAATACCCGAACACTTTACCTAGTTCCCCTTCAATGCGAATAGTTTGCAAAACCGAAGTATGCTATCAAATCCAGGATACGGACATGATAGAATCCACCATCTTATTCAGATTCCCCAGTTTTGCTTGTATTCATCTGTGTGTGTGTCTTAAGTTCTATACAGTTTTATCACCTGCGTATATTCTAGTACCCTCCGCCGCAGTCAACACAGTCAAGCCACGAGGATCCATCACCACAAGGATCCCTCCTGTTGCCCTTCTATAACCACACTCACCTCCCTCCCACCCTGCCCCCCACTATGAACCCCTGGCAACCACTAATCTGTCCTCCATTTCTATTTCTAAAATGTTGTCATTTCAAGAATGTTATATAAGTGGAATCATACAAACATACATACATACCTTTGGGGATTGGATTTTTTTGCTCAGCATAATTCCCTGGAGATTTACACAATTTGTTGTGTATGTCAGTAGCACATCCCTTGTTATTGCTGAGTAGTATCCCATAGTATAGATGTACCACAGTTTATTTAACCATCCACCTCTTGACATCTGGACTGTCGAAGGATAGTTTTTTGGCTATTGCAAGCAAAGCTGCTGCGAATATTTGTGTACAGGTTTTTGTGTTAAAGTAAGTTTTCATTTCTCTAGGATAAATGTCCAGGAATACAATTACTGGCCCTGGTGGCGCAGTGGTTAAAGCAATCAACTGCTAACCAAAAGGTCAGTGGTTTGAAACCATCAGCAGCTCCGACGGAGAAAGATGTGGCAGCCTGCTTCCGTAGACATTTACAGCCTTGGAAACCCTATGGGGTCGCTATGAGTTGGAATCGACTGGATAGCAGTGGGGTTTTTATTTGGGGGGACGGGGTATGGGAGTTGCATGTTTGTTTTTTAAGAAGCTGCCCAACTGTTTTCCAGAGGGGCTGTGTCATATTATATTCCCACCAGCAATGTATGCACGCATGTTTCCCTACACCCTCACCAACAGTCTTTGTTGTCGCTTTTTTTTTTTTTAAGCCATTCTGATTAAAAAGAAAAAAAAAGTTGATGTAGAGTCGATTCCAACTCTTGGTGATCTGATGTATGTCAAAATAGAACTGTGCTTCATTGGTTTTCAATGGCTGATTTTTCGGAAATACAGGGCTGAGGCACCTCTGGGTGGACTCAAACCTCCAACCTATCAGTTAGCAGCCAATCACGTTACCCATTTCCACCACCCAGAGACTCAGCCATTCTGTGTAGTGATAGGTGTGTAGTGATATCCCATTGTGATTTTAATTTACGTTTCACTAATGGCTACTGAAAAGCCCTGGTGGCACAGTGGTTAAGAGCTATGGCTGCTAACCAAAAGGTCAGCAGTTCGAATCCACATGCCACTCCACGGAAACCCTATAGCTCTATCCTGTTCTACTCTGTCCGATAGGGTCACTATGAGTCGGAATCAACTTCACAGCAACGGGTTTGGTAATGGCTACTGAAAGGAGCCATAGTGGCTCAACAGTTAAGCACTCAGCTGCTAACAGAAAGGTTGGCTGTTGGAACCTACCCAGCAGCTCTGCAAGAGAAAGACCTGGGACTCATCTCCAATAAGGTTAAAGCCAAGAAAACTCTATGGGGCTGTTCTGCTCTGTCACATGGGTCACTATGTGACAATATGAGTTGAAAATGACTCCACAGCACCCAACAACAACAAAAACAATGGCCACTGATGTTGAACATTTTTCATCAGGAGGAGTTTGAAGCAGGGAGTGACATGGCAGGATAGACACTTCAGAAAGGCCATTCTGTGGAGGATGGGTTGGAAGGGGTCACAACTGGGATGGTTTTAATAGTCCCTGAAAACGGACACTGATGTCTCCAGCCAAGTCATGGCAGGGAAGGGATGAAGGGGGATCGGGGGATTCCTGAAATGCTTTAGGAACTTTGGCCAAACGTGGTGACCAGTAGGACAGGGAGAGGTGCCGCTGAGGGAGAAGGAGAAATCCATAATGGCTTCCAGGTTTCTAACTGAGATGGAGAATTCAGTTCTGGAAGGCTGAGTTTTTGACTGCAAGACATTCGTGCTGCCCCCAATCATTTGGATATAAGTGCTCACAATCTGATGCCGCACTTGTCGCACAATGGTTAGCGCTCAGCTGCTACCAAAAAGTCAGCAGTTGAAACCCGCTTCTGTAAAGATTCACAGCCTTGGAAACCCTGTGAAGCAGTTCTACCCTGTCCTATAGGGTCACTACGCGTTGGAATTGACTTGATGGCAAGGGTTTGGTTTTGGGGGCTCACAGCCTAGGTTGCATCTGAGCTGAAGATATGGATTTTGGAAGCTCAGCAATTTCAATCATAAAAAGTAGTATGGAAAGCTTTTTTTGTTTTTTTCCTCTCCCTTGACACTGGTTACAAACCCCACGACACATCAACACTCTCCCTTCTCGACCTTTGGTTCCCTATTACCAGCTTTCCTGTCCCTTCTGCCTTCTAGTCCCTGCCCCTGGGCTGGTGCGCCCCTTTAGTCTTGTTTTGTTTTATGGGCCTGTCTAATCTTTGGCTGAAGGGTGAACTTCAGGAGTGACTTCGTTACTGAGCTAAAAGGGTGTCTGGGGGCCGTACTCTCGGGGTTTCTCCAGTCTCTTCAGGCCAGTGAGTCTGGTCTTTTTTTTTGAGTTAGAATTTTGTTCTACATTTTTCTCCAGCTCTGTCTGGGACCCTCTATTGTGATCCCTGTCAGAGCAGTCAGTGGTGGTAGCCGGGGCACCATCTAGTTGTACTGGACTCAGTCTGGTGGAGGCTGTAGTAGCTGTGGTCCATTAGTCCTTTGGACTAATCTTTCCCTTGTGTCTTTGGTTTTATTCATTCTCCCGAAAGGGTGAGACTAGCGGAGTATTTTAAATGGCCACTCACAAGCTTTTAAGACCCCGGATGCTACTCACCAAAGTAGAATGTAGAACATTTTCTTTACAAACAATGTATGTCAATTGAGCTAGATGTTCCCCCAGACCATGGTCCCCACAGCCCTCAGCGCAGTAATTCGGTCCCTCAGGGAGTCTGGATGTGTCTGTAGAACTTCCATGACATGCCTTGGACAAGTTGTGCTGGCTTCTCTAGCATTGTGTGCTATCTTACCCTTCAGCAAAGCTGCCACTTATCTATTGTCTATTTAGCATTTTTCCATCCCCACCTTTAGTCTATTCTTCCCACTTGCAGGCTATGGATCTCCAACCAAACGCAGACCAAACATCTCCGCACACATAAGCGCCATTGTTTAACTGCATGCACATTCAGTTATGATTTCACAAATTCATTTAAAAATAATTTTGAAGATTTTCGTACCATTATGAATTTCTGATGAGATAATAAGAGTACTAAAACTGGTGTGAAAGTATGCGAAATGTTTCATCCTTTAGAAAGTGGCTGTGGCTTCCAGCTAGTCGGTTCTTCCCAGGGACGCGGAGTCTTCACCTACTAAAGGGTCGGCTCTGTGGACCTATGATCTTTTGCAGAAAGCCCATGTACACTCCTGCTCTCCTTCCGGGAGCGTCCTGCAGAATCCCTTTCTTCAACCTAACCTGCTTGCAGAAATCTACCGGCCTCTCCGGAATGGGAGCCTCCTCCGAGAGCTCATTACAGGCCCTGCGCTCCCGGGTCCCTGGGCCCGTGCTCTCTCTGGTCCCAGAGCTTCCAGCGCAGCTGTGTGGTTGTGTTTGCAATTTTTCGGGTTTTAAAATTACGTTTCCTAAACGCTTCCCAGCTCCAAGTGTACAACACTCGCCCCCTACCCCCGGCGCTCCAGGTATGCAGCATGAAAACCGGCACAGCCAAGGCGATGAGCAGAAATGCAGACTGTCAGGCTGCGTGGCGGCTCTGTGCGGAAGGAGCACGGTGAAGCCTGCAGCCGCGCCTGTTGATACGTTAAGACCGCACGCGCGAGGAGCGGCTGGAAAAACACGGAGGTCCTCGAAGCAGGGGCAGAGGATTTCAGCCTTGCCTCGGATACTTCATAAGGTTGCTGCTTAAATATAAGGCCCAAGAAACGGAGGTTATTCTTTGAAGAAGGGAGAGAGGGAGGAAGAGAGAGAGAAAGAAAGGAAAGGCAAAGCTAGCTTGGCCTGTTCTATTACGAAATTGCAATCACTGATCCCTTGAGACATAGAAGTCATAGGTCAAATCCAAGATCTTACTGCAAATCGGGGGGATTGTTCTCCAAGAAATATGAACCCTGCCGCTTATCTCCTAATAATACCTCTAAACTCTCCTTCACTCAGAATTAGCAAGGACGATGACACCGAGACTCCATAACCGGGTGCCATGCTTTCACTGCCCTACGTCCATTGGATTGGTTAGGTGTGGTTTTCAGCTCTGAACTCCAAAAGCACCAAGCATTTTCCCAACAACAGGGAAAATCGTGAAGCTTCTTTTTACTTAAATCTTTACCTTGTTTTTGGAGTTTTCTAAAATTAAAAATCCAGTGTCCAGTCCCTGGTTATTTAAAAACAAACAAGTTCACTTCCGCTGCATAAACTGGCCCCTTAAATCATTTCCCTGGAGACCTCGAGATTCCTAAAATGAATCCAATCTGAGGAAGCTGGGAGATGGGGAGGAAGAGGGAGAGCTAGTAATGGAGGAGACACTGCCTTCACTTTTGCCCCTGGGATCCTCTCAGGCTGATGGGTCACAGGACTTGCCAGGGCGGCTTCTCCCATCAACTGGGTGGTGCCCGCCTTCCACAGTCTTCCCCCCAGGGGACGGCAGACCCAAGTTTGGCAGCACTACCTCCTCCTTGGGGTGATGCCTGAGGAGCCCTGGTCCCCACTGTGGTCAAGGAAAGGACCTTCCAGCATTTGAACTGAGTTGGAGGTCTTTTGGGGCTCACTGCAAAACGTGCTTCAAGCTTCCCATTAAACCAGAATATCATAGCCACAGTTACATGAGACCCTGGCATTTAACGCAGTGGATCCAGGGATTTGAGGATTTCACAGATAAGAATACAAAAATTGGAGAGACAAGTATGCATTTGCCAGCTTTTTCTTTTGCCAAGAAAGGACATTTTTGAAGCAACAACTTTCTACCATCAACGTTGTTTCTTTTAAGAAAAAATGCTTTAACTCATGCACATACGTGCACACACAGAGAGAAAGACAAAACCTTAGAATAAAGAACAGCCCTATAGTTGACAACATGGGGCTTTCTAGAATGCTGACCACTGTTTGAGAAGCCCTGGTTTGCGTATCTATCCCTGCCTTGGCAGCACGTGGGGACCTCACCTGCATCTCCATCTTCTCAAGGCGAAGACTGAAGGGTCTAAGAGCCCCGATCTCCCTAAGCTTCTCCAGTAAATGTACATGGGAATGAATCAACTCCCCTGAAAGCTCTCTTCTTCCTGGAGAAAAGAAAACATAAAAATAAAAGTCTAACAACAAAAATATTGTTTCTATTATTTAACCATTGTTAAAACCAAAATCCAAACCAGTTGCTTAATCACCTTCTAAATGTAGATTTCCACAATCAGTTCCGTCTGTAGCTTCGATTACATTTCAGTGGTGATAGACACTTGGCCAGAGCGTGGTGTGGCCTGTCCCGTAGCAGCTGTAGCGAGAAGTACTGTTTGCCTTATATTTTATGATAAGGTGGAGACCCAGGAAGGCACCTGTAGAGCCCAACTAGTCTGAAAGACTTCGATGCTTGAGAAATACTCATTGAATAGAAGTTTGGTCAGTTCCAGATAGATTTGTAGAATGGGGAAAGTGATGCCCTCGTTCTGATAAAGTTGCTGATGCCACCATGGCTTTGTGCCAGGCCAGAGACCCCAATGTCATTCAGAAGCAATTTGTAAGGGATTGGAAGCCTTTGAAAGGGTGATGTATATTACCAGGCCTCTTAGTCACGCTTGACTTTTCTTCACACATGTGTTCCTGAGTGTTGCACTGTCCAATTTATACTCTAACACAGAGAAAGGTAAGGGCCTCTTGGGAGCTTGGAGTGCACCAGAAGAATCAGTCTCCATCGTTCCTGCAAATATCCTCCCACCTGAATTTGGGCCTCTGAGGATGAAAGAGGAAACCAACAACCAAGACAGAACACATGGAGAGGAGCCACTCACTTTGAAAGCGGGCCAAAGATAGGAACAGGCAATTCGTAAAAGAGGACAGATATGAATACAAACGGCCAATAAATAGAAGAAAAACGTTGAACACAACTGGTAATTTTTTTAATGTAAATTTATACAATGAGATACCATTTTCAGTCCATCAAATTGGCAAAATAAAAAATATATATAATATTCCCTGTTTCTTAGAGTCTGGGGAAACTGCACTCTTGCAGACCATAGGAGAGAGTAGGAACGATTACAGTTTTCCTGGAAGTCAGTTATGTTGTATATATCAAAGCTCAAATGCATGCAGATTCTTTGACTCAATTACTTTACCTGTGGAAATGTATTCTAGGAAATAATGAAGACTATGCAAAGATGTCCCTATATATGGATGTCCACTAAATATTCAACAGTAAGAAATTGTTTTAAACAGTTATTGTGTATCTAAATCCACCACCTGTCTGTAAGTTTGTTGTACTATGGTGACTTGCATGTCGCTATGATGCTGGAAGCTATGCTACCGTTATTTCAAATACCAGAAGGGTCACCCCTGGTGGACAGGTTTTGGTGGAGATTCCAGGCTAAGACAGATTAGGAAGAGAGGACTGGTGATCTCCCACAAGCCTGGAAAATTCACTCTGAACTGTTAATATGAGAGATACATAAACTCTTTTATTCTTTAAGTTATATTATTGTTGGGTCTCTTTGTTATAGCTGTCCAGCCTTATGCTAAATGATATACCACGTCAATATGATCGGTATGTCTTTAAATACCAATAGCCTCTTTTGTTAAAAAAAATTTATTGGACACCGCCAAGCAGATCCCCCAGAAAATGGATAGACCCTTGAGTCTCCTCACTCCTGTCCACAGCTGAATTCATCTAATTCATGGACTGAATTCATCTAATTCATGGCTGGTGCTGTACTGGGAGAGTGTTTTAAACTGTGTGTTAGTTGGAAATCAAAATCAGTAAGACCTCCATGCATGAGGTATGAGAATTGGTTTAGATCAGCCAGTGAGCTCCCTTCCAAAGGGCCCAAACTTCCAACATCTCCAGAAGCAAGTGAGATTCAGTTACTTCCTGGGACCCTTGTTCAAATAGTTAAGGGAATCCAGTGTCTACCTGAGTACTCACACGGTTCATGAGACTGACCAGAACCCCCTAGAAAGACAACCTACCAACAAAGCCTGATCTGTTGACACCGAGTGCCTTTAACTGGCAGTGACAGCATTACTTAGTACTCCATTAGCATTGGCAGTGCTGCAGAAAGTGGGGCCCAATCGTGCTCCCCAGAGTGAGGGGTTAGGGATGTCTGGCTTAAGCCTAGCAGGAGAGGTGGGGAAAAGGATGGTAAGGAAAATGAGCCTCACGCTTACTGGAAAATGCAAGGCTTTGCACTCAGGTGGACATTTTCCAATCCCAATTCCACCACTTACTAATCAACTCACTTATCTTCTTTGAACCTCAGTTTCCTATAAAATGAGAATACTCACACCTACCTCACGGGTGGCGGTGAGGACTGAGGAAGCACCTATAACCGATGTAGTACGCGCTGGCAGGGAAGAAGCTCGGTAAATGCTAACAAAATAAAACCCCAACTGATCCTGCCTCAAGTTGAAGAAGTCAATGAGACTCCCAGAGGCAGCCTCGCCCTCCCTGCCAAGTCACCACGAGGGAGTGTGGCGTGCCAGCTTCGAAATTGTCAAGTTTGGGGTTTCTGTGGGTGCTGTTGTGGGGCCTGTGAATTAGCGCAGACCACATCGCAGCTGTTCTCCTGCAACTGTGGTTGCTCAAGGCCTCCAACTATCTCCTGTCTAAGCCAGCCAGCAAATCCCAGTCAAAGCTGACAGAAAAGTCAGCTCCCTCGTCACCATATTCTGTAGTCCAAATTCATGAGACAGCAATGAAGAAATGTGTTCTTTGCTTTCTATTTCAGAGGTGGGTAGTGTTCCTATTTAACAAACAAACAAAAATCTACTTACCTTTTGTCTTGATTATGGTCCTTACCATTAGATAGTAAACAACTAGCATTTGTGAAAGAAGGTCAAAGAGAAACAATGAATTGATTTTTACTCATTGCTATGGAGTTGACTCTGACTCATGGCGAACTCATGTGTGTCAGAGTAGATTATGCTCCGCAGAGTTTTCAGTGGCTGATTTTTTGGAAGTAGATCACCAGGCCTTTCTTACGAGGCATTTCCATAACCTTCAGTGGCTCCCTATTGCTCACTGCAACCAAGACGCTCCGTAACATGGCCGTAACCTCCCTTCTCTATCACATATCTCTTCTTCAGTGCACACATTTCAACTACTAGACTTAATCACACTTTATTCAACATGCCCACTTTTCCCTGTCCCCGTGCCTTTGTTCATGGGATTCCCGTTTGGAATACTCTCCCTCCTTCCCTATCAACCACACACTGAAATCAACAATGTTGTGGTTACTGTTTAATACCCCTGGGAGGCATTCAAGCTGGAGGGAAACACAGCTTCTTCCAGTCGGTGCAAAACAAGCAAGTCCCCAGCACCCACTCCCACCCAAATCAGTGAAGCCGAAGGTGGGACACTCAGTCCCTTCTATTAATAGGCTTCTGTGAGATTTCCTGGCCTGCTTTACCCTTTAAGCTGCCCTTGAGTTTTACTCAGTTTACCCAGAAAGATGTAATGGGGGTGGCATCTAATGTGAGTCATTCTGGAACTCCAACCCAAAGGGACAGCCTTGAGTGCCAGCCCTACAAAGAGTCACACCACTTCCCTCTTGCATTGTTTTGTCAGCTGGGTAGGAGTCCTTGTCAATTTCACCATGGAGCCACCTTCTGAAGGTGCACTCACCTGCAGGCACCACCCCTATTTTGATAGAGACAGCACATTGCTCCACACCCCATAGCACTGGCTTTCCCTGTGCTGGGTGTGGTGCACTTAGAAGAACCTCCTCATACCAGGTTGCAGCCCCACCAGCCCCTACCAACACAGCACCCATCTCTGTGGCGTTAACATTCTTCCCATTAATTGAGGGTTTCTGGAAGTGGCCTCGAGTGTGGATCAGGCGAGTGAGGAGAGAGAACATTTCCCCACAAAAGGGAGGAAAGGAAAGAATGGCCAAGGAGGGGTAAAAACTCAGCTCTCTGCCTTCTTTCCTCTATACACGTGAGGGCAGGTCTTCCACTCTCCCTTGACAACTCTGCACATCGGACTCGCGAGAAGCTGATGCAGATGTTAGTCTTGAACTGCACTAGACCTTCACTCCCCTACCTTGCTTCTTAATAGCAGACTCCTTTTTTTTAAGTCTTGTACCAAGGTGAGCCTATTTCTTGTTCATATTCTTACGGAATTCGGGCTGTCAGCAATAAAAAAAGACAAAGATTCCCTGGAGCTTTTTCTTACAAGTGTTTCTAGATTGGTTGAAAGCATGCACATTTGCTAATTTGCACCCTAAACACATCCCACAGCCCCATTTAACTCTGAGTGCTCATGTGTGTATTCCAACTGCCTATGCATGGTTCCAACTTAATCAAGTACTTAATGAGTAACATTAATATTCGTTGTCTTCCCTGTGGGCATCTACACTCATCAAGGTAAATAGCTGCTGCCCCCCTCCACAGCTCTGTGGTTGAGCTAAGAGTTGTCTGTCCTTATCCTAGACAGTGGGCTGTTTGTCCCCCAAGATGGGAAAACTCTGCTGGGTACTTTGCAAAGACTTCATGTTAAAATGAGGTGTTTCCACTTACAGATCTTTTGAAAATGCCAAGTTGTTAGGAAGGGCAGTAAGAAATCTTAAAGAGATCATCATTCAGAGATTCTTGTGGAATGCCAGGCACTGTGCCAAGTGCTGGGATGCAATGGTGTCACCAGGTCCTAGTTCCTGCCCTTGTGGCACTTACAGTCTAGTGGGAGAGGTCAACACTGATTGAAGGGTCACCCTAATGAATGTGTAATTACAGTGAGATTCATGTTAGGAAGGAAAGGCTTCTAGGTCTCTAGGAGAGTCATACCGGAGGGAGTTTCCCTGTGGAAATGATGTTGGAGCTGAGCTAGAAAAGATGAACAAGGGAAGAATGGGTTATTCAGTGAAGGTTAGGGCTGGAAAACACACAACTTCTAGTACAACTCCTCTATAGGTGAGGAAACTGAGGCCGAGCTATGTTGAATGACTTGTCAAAGGTCAGAGCTAATTATAGACAAAGCCAGAACCAGAAACCAACGTTCCCAATACCCAACCCCCTTCCTGCTAAATCACATGGATTTTATTTATATCCCAGCTATAGCTTATGACAATACACTTGGCCAATAAACCCAGAATATTCAGTTAAAACCACATCCCCCCAGACGACAAGCACAAATAATGATCATGCTTTAGTGTGGGTAACACCTTTCTATTTTTCAAAACCAGAGAATTCTTATCGTATCAAAATTCAAAGCAGTTTGTTCTGTAAGAATGGGAAGGTCGTCACCCTGTCTAAAACGTCCTGGCAAGTTTCTCTAACCGTGCAATGCTAATTTGGGCGTGAGCTGTGTCCAAGCTGACTTCACGCCCCAGCTGGGGTTTCAGATCTGCACACGGCGAGTGGGTGGCTCTTTGCTGTCTCACAGATTTTAACAACCAAGGGTCCTTCCCCGGGCTCCGGGAGCCTCCAGGGATTTACCGCCGCGGATGTGGCCGTGTTCTCGTCGGTGTGTGCATCCACTGCATGCCGAAACTTTTTTTTTTTTTTTTTTTTGAAAAAAAGCCAGTGGAATCCACTTGCAGTAAGTGCGTGTGCATATTAACGCGCAGAGCAAGGGCTGGAAAGAACCGCGGCGGAGCACGCCCAGACCTGAGGGTACCTCTGGGGAGCGAAAGCGTTGCGGGGAGGGTGCGATATGTCCTCTCATTTTTACTCTAGATACTCCTGTGTTGTGTAAAATTATACGCAAGAACGTATTCGTGTATTATACATTTAATACATATGTATTAGTTTTTAAAAGTAGATTCTTAAAAAAAACATCTCAATAGAACAAAGGTGCATTTCCGCAGATCGCAGCAGCGTTTACCCTGGATGTAGCTGCTTTTCCAGAAACCTCTGAGTAACTCCCTTTTGGGCACTAAGGAACTGAAGGTGAAAATATAGCTCTCACAGCTTGCCAGCTGGGAATTCGGAAAGTTGGAGGCGCCCAGAGGGTTGCCGCACTTGCCGCCCGCGCCCCCCTAACCCGTGCGCTTAGGGAAAGTCTGCTTACCGGCGTCCCCACCCTCCCCCACCCAAACTCGTGCTGATGCGGGAGGGTGGGGCCGCGGCGGGGCGGGGCAATTCTAGTCCGCACCCCAGCCTATTCTCCCGCCCTCCGCTCGCGCTCGCCCCCC
>NW_004443955.1:21771554-21777682 GCF_000243295.1 Trichechus manatus latirostris
GGGCCGCTGCTGAGCCGGCCGGGGTGGCGGGGGCGAGCGCTAGCCGAGCCCCTCCCACCTTGCCCCGGGGCAGGCGAGCAGCGCCCGGGAACCTCCTCTTAGCCAGCAGCCCCGCCAGCGCCACCCCCCGCGGGCTGCAGGGGCTAATGCAGCCGCCAAGGTAAGCGCGGGTCGGCCGCGGGGCGGACCGGGCAGCTGACATCCCCTAGGCGCCGCGACACTTGCCAGGGCTATGGCACTGCTTTGGTCCTCCCCTACCCCGCTCTCATTTTACTCCCTGCATGTTGGAATTGAGTCGACAGCAGTGTGTTTGGTTGTTTTGGGTTTTTTGCCTGGATTTGGAGCTTTACTTCACCGCGATCGCTTTAGCGCTCGGCAGGAAACTTTGTGTGGTTTGGTATTTGCGCTTTTTTTCCTAACACGCTCTCCCCCGACAGCCGGCAGCGCGCTTAGTTGGGGAGACCCGGCGCACGTCCCTTCCACTGTGTACTAGCCGGGCAGTCACTTTCTCCGGCGCTGCAGCCTCCTCTTTGGGTGGTCGCTCCGCCCGGCCTGCGGAGCTGCAGACGGAGCCGGCCACTTGGCTGTCCCGCGGTGAACCCCCATTGGCCTGCGTCGCCCGGGCCCCCGCCTCCTGCTCTGCGCCCGGCCGCGCAGGCCAGCTGCGAGCCCCGGGGTGAGCACCTGCCCCCGGGGGCGTCGGCGCAGCGCACCGTGCGGCGCGAGTTAGAGCAACCCTCTGCCTGGGCGCCCTGGGGCGCAGGGAGGTGCGGGACTTAGGTTGAGCGCTAACAGTTGGGATTCCCGAGCAACGCTGACATCCCTAAGGGGATGGGTGGACAGGGCACAGCGACGACTCTGTGCCTGGCTTGCACCTTCGCGCATCCCAGGAGCCGGCTGGGACGGGGGACAGGTGTATTTAGGGGGAGGGCTGACGTGGGGGGACGCTCGGATGTAATCCTTGATTGCAGCCTGTTAATGTAATTGCACTAGATTTGCTCGGAGGTAGAATCAATTCCCCAAATTGAGATTTTAATGGGCGTTTGCGAGCTGCTATTATGTGGTGTGGTTTCAGAAGGCGTTGGATTGTATTTATTTTATAAATTGGATGTCTTGCGGACGGATTAGGGGACGGAGCGCCATCTAGCGGAAATGGTGAGCTGCAAATTCCTTTTAAGCTCCGAAGTTGGGTGTTCTCAAAGTAGAAGACTCCCTAACACGCCGAGTGGGGAGGTGGGGAACTAGCCCCGGAGGCCAGGAAAGACAGTTTCCGTGTATCCACGGTCCTGCCGAGCTCAGCACACCAGGCGCCAGGGACAGAATCGCGGCTCCCACTGAGTATCGAGCTGTCAAACCACGGAGCACCGTCACTTTGCACATTGGGCTTTCGTTTCCTCGGACAAGAACACGTTACCTGCCGTAAGATGATGTCCCTTTTTCGAGTGTCTATCTTAGAGATCCCCCAAAACCTGTGCATGGACCTTGCTCTTCTCCCATGTGTCACAGACTGGTGATTTTTCAGGTGGCTCTTGAGCCGTGAACACTTGAAAGAGCTTGTCTAATCTGGAGGGCAGCTGAAGGAGAGCTGGGGAAGGGCCTCTTGCCAGTTTCTGCAAGGAGAGAACATTTTTTAGAAGAGCTGACTCAAAATGATGTTTTTGTAGATACAGAAGAGTGATTTCCTGCTGTGCCACTCCCACACTAGGTGACAAGCAAGCCCCCAACCCAAACCCACTGCCGTTGGTCAAGCGCATTCTGACTCATAGCGACCCTGTAGGACAGAGTAGAACTGTCCCAGAGGGTTTTCAACGACCCTGTAGGACAGAGTAGAAGCCGACTGCCACATCTTTCTCCTGCGGAACAGCTAGTGGTTTCGAACAGCCGACCTTTCTGTTAGCCACCAAGCATTTTAACCACTGTGCCACCAGGGATCCTTTTTACAAGGACGGTGATCTCCAGTTAACAACTGGGCCATACTTTACTGGTGACAAGCAGAAAGGACAAAGGCTCTGTCTGGGTGGGGTGCCCACTCGTTCACAGGGCTCCGTGTTCTCTGTAGCTGGGTTTTGCTGCCACCTTCCAGGTCAGATGATATTAGCAGTGAGCTGGCTTCTTCCTATTTGAAAGGGCACGTTGGTTCCTTTTGTAGGGCAGCATGGTGTTCTGTTGTAGTGAAGACCTTTTGCCCCTTGAGATGCTCTGAGCTGTGGGATTGCTAAGTGAGGTCCCTGACTCCTTTTCTCAAGCTCTTGGCTCCCAGCATTTCCCTACCAAGTGACAGACACAGGTGCTTACACTCAGAATAGACACATAGGGTGGTGGATGGCTTATCCCGTTACTGCCCACGCTGCCTCACGATCTCTCCATTCACAGGGGTTTATTAAGTAACCAGACCTGTGACGAAAGGGGTCTTACAGTAATCTGGCATCTTTGTCAGGGAGGATGTCTCTGACCTTTGCTTAGAAACCTGTCTGCTTTCTCTCCTTACACACCCTCCCAATGCATGGGCTGCTGCCTTCGCAGAACCCATTGAAAAACCCGCTGCTGTCGAGTCAATTCCGACTCATAGCGACCCTATAGGACAGAGTAGAATTGCCCCAGAGTTTCCAAGGAGCGCCTGGTGGATTCGAACTGCCAACCTTTTGGTTAGCAGCCGTAGAGCTTAACCACTACACCACCAGGGATTCCTGCCTCCGCAGGGTGTGTGATAATATAGAATGGAAGTGTGGTGAGCTCCTGTTTAACGTGACCCCTTGACTGGCTCTTCAACAGCCCTGTGTGGGGCAAATACAGGAATTCTCAGCTGAGGAGCTGCAAAGTGCAGTGAGTAGGTACTGAGCATCCCTGCCATTAGCACAGAGTGTTAAAGCCCCCCTCACGGTGAGCCTCGCTGCTCCAGGAAACAGGCAAGAACAGGAGCTATTATTTCCACTTCTCAGAAGACACTGATGCCCAGCGAGCCAAGGCATAGAATTCCCATAGCCAGGGTTCTGCTGGTCTGAAGTGTTTTGCCCCCTACAACCTCACTACCAAATGAATTAAACCCAAGCACTTGCTTTTACCAAGTACGGTAGCAAAATGTGGTCACACCTTAAAGCATGCAGTGTATGCTCTGTAAGGAGGCAATCACCGATCCATCCAGAAGTCTGCCGTCCAAGAAAAAAGACAGGACATACTCAAGTGAAATCAAGCAAAAACAAACAATGAGGACTGGGGACTATCAGAAACCAGTGCAGGCTAATTGGAGTCTGTTAGTTACATGAAATGAAAAGGCACTACCCCTTAAAGTTAATTATTCTATGCTTGACTTACATTATCTCAAAGATAAATTCAAATAACTTATGTCTGAGGTGTTCTTGGGGCTCTTTAGAAGAATAGCTTTGCTATTTAAACAAGTCATTGTTTATTCATTCAACAAACTTAACTGAACTTAAGTTTAACCTGAAGAAGGGAGGCTCCAAGCTTTCCTATCTCTCTGGTTTCCAGCCCCATTCAAATGACAAACCAAAAACCAAACCAGTTGTGGTCAAGTTGATTCTGAATCATGGCAACCCCATGTGTTGCACACTGGAACTGCGCTCCATAGTTTTCAAGGCTGTGACCTTTTGGGAGCAGATTGCCGTTGCTTTCTTCCAAATTCAAATGGCAGGGGCCTGTTTTTCTTGCTTTGACCAAGTGACAGCTCGATTTCAATGGCTCTTAGCAACAGAACTAGGAGAGTGCAGTGAACAGGGCAGTGGAAGAAATTAAGGACTGCCTTAATCAACCCACAAGTGTACATACAAGGTCAGACAGAAGTTGGTTTCCTTGGTGACAGATGAACAAGTCTTCTTTAAAAAGGATGCCTGGTTTCTTAGCTAGGTCTGTCCTATAAGCAGAAAATGCTGGATTGTATTAGAACCTAGGGGTCAGGAGGTAAGAATGCCTAACGAGTGTGAAACTTTAAAATTCTAAGGGCAGGAGAAAGAAGAAGAAATTTTGAAATTTGAGCAGGAATAGACAAAATATATGCGAACATATTTTACAGCCCCATTAAAAAAATTTTTGTAAGTCACTGCTAATTGACAAACATGAAAATGCGCAGTGTCCCTCCCTGATTTAATACAATTGTTACATTCGGATTACTGCTGTAGGGAATGAAAGAATAGCAAATACAGTTTATGCAGGGAGTAATTACAGGATTGCTGGTGGAGTTTACATCTCGGTTTTCAATTGTTTGTTTAAAGCAATGCTACAGGATGCAGAACTTGCAGGGATCAAGACTCTCTGGATTTGCCAGAGTCTGAAAAGCAGGCCAAAACTTAAAAATCTTATCAACAATCTGGTTAAACAAGACCAAGTCCAGTGGATTCTGCATCCTCCACGGGTCAAAGCAGGTATCAGCAAAGCCTCTGAGTAAAAATGCCCCGGCACTTACTGACTTGTCTCATTAGGGCATGGTTTAGTAGTTAACATCTGTGGTAGTTCTCCTTATTTTTCATTTTTGCATCTTCCTAGACTGTCACCAGCAGTAGTAGACACATTCCTTGCTATCAAGTAGCACCTCAGACCTCTCAAAGAACAGACACCATTTTTTGGAATTACCTTTTTTTACATCAAGTCCTGTTTGATAACGCAGAGCTCTCTTCACTTGGGTGTTTGATGCCAAATCTTAGATCCAAGGTCTTGGCAACAACTTGCCCCGGCTGATGTGGTTGTTAGTGCCGTCAGGTAGATTCCGACTCATGGTGACCCCATGTGTGCAGAGTAGAACTGCACTTCATAGGGTTTTCAAGGCTGTGACCTTTTGGAAGCAGATCACCAGGCCTTACTACTGAGGCACTTCCAAGTGGTATCGAACAGCCAACCTTTCTATTAGTAGTCTAGTGCTTAGCCATTTGAGCCACCCAGGGTGACCCTGTAGGACAGAGTAGAACTGCCCCATAGGGTTTCCAAGGAGCCGCAGGTGGATTTGAACTGCCAACCTTTTGGTTAGCAGCCAAGCTCTTAACCACTGTGCCACCGGGGCTCCATTTCATTCACAATCATAAAAATTACAGGATTTCCTCAAAACAGTTGGTAACTTGAATTAACATTTGTTTGGAAGTTTTTGGTGTATGATGTCCTTTCGTTTAAATTTAATTTAATATCCTTTTGGAAGGAGGCGGTGTATAAATAATAAACAGATTTTTTACCTGCTATTGCATTTTCTCAGGTGGTTTTCCATTTATACATGGGAAGCAGAGCAAAAAGCAGTGCAGAGCTTAGAGGCCAGGCTCCCCTGGAGACATTTGCCGGTTCATAATAACCACTCACTGCTAAGTTTAAAAAAAAAACCCAAAACCAAACCTGTTGTCGTTGAGGCACTTCTGACTTATAGCGACCCCATAGGACAGAGTAGAACTACCCTATAGGGTTTCCAAGGAGCAGCTGGTGGATTCCAGTTGCCGACCTTTTGGTTAGCAGCTCAGCTCTTAACCATTGCACCACGAGGGCTCCGCTGCTAAGTTTAGGCAGGTCATTTTTGCCCCAGAACTTGGGCTTGGTGGGAATTTCATTTCATTTGTGATACACCAGTCAGTGTCACTAAAATAAATTTGATATTCAGATTATAGGAAACTGACTTCAGAATGCTTCCTTCATGTCTTGAAGCATGCCTGGTTTTGTACCTTTGAGTAACTCCAGATCACATAGCAAGGAAAATTTAGATGCTGGCTTCTTCCATGCTGAGAGGGTTTTATGTTACTTTTATTTCTCTCTGTGGGCGTATTTCAGAAGGGAGATCCCTAAACTCCAGGTTTCTGATTTCCTCATGAGAAAATGGATTCTCTTGACAGGATCAGCTGACTCCAGGCCTGGTAGGAAACATATTGCCCCCTGAGCCTAGGCCAGGAGTCTGCCAGGGCAAGCCAAGGCCAAGCCAAGATGGTGTTCCAGCCCTCCCTTCCCTGACCAATGCAGATCTCGGGCAGAGGCCCATCTGGCCTTGAATTTGAGCCATGCTCAGAATGGCTTGTGGACTGCAATGACTGCCGTGATCTGATACTATAGGTACATTACCTAGACATCTTCCTGTTATGTAATACTGAGCTATCCTGAAGAGGCTATGAAGGCCAAGTGAGTCCTAAATGAATACGGGACCTAAAAAA
>NW_004443955.1:21777870-21791857 GCF_000243295.1 Trichechus manatus latirostris
ATCCGTCATTTTACATATGGGGCACATTATTTGACTGACGGAAAAAAATAAGCTCTGGGTGAAGATGAGAAGCAGCTGTGGTTTGGTAGGAAAAATACTGAACTTGGTATCACAAAAGCCTAAGTTGGAGCCTCTGCCCTGCTATTTATATTCTTGATGACCTTGGACTAGTCATTTGATCTCCCTGAGTGTTAGTCTCCTCGTCTATGAAATGGAGATGACTGTGCCCATTGTATGAGAGAGTTGAGAGGACTCTACAGTTACTTGGGAGAACTTTTCTTATAAAGAGTGCTTAACAGGTTTTAAGAATAACTCATAATGCACTTTGAACCCCACCCGGAAGTCAAGGTTATCTAGGAGCCCTTGGGGAGTTCTGGAGATGACCCCCCCATTTCCCACACACACATAGGCTTTCAGTCATATTCGACACTTTATTGTTATTCAAACAAATAGTTCTTCTTCATGAAGAAATCAAAACTAGCTGCCCTCAAGTCTTCTCCAACTCATGGCAATGCCAGGTGTGTGTCAGAGTAGAACTGTGCTCCATAGGGTTTTCAGTGACTGACTTTTCAGAAATAGATCGCCAAGCCTTTCTTTCAAGGTGCCTCTGGGTGGACTCGAACCTCCAACATTTCAGTTAGAAGCTGAGCGTGTGAACCGTTTGCACCACCCAGAGACTCCTTATCCACGGTATAAAACTAAATATTAGCAACGACATATCTTAATCTGCATGCGTATTCTGTGCCAGGCATCTGTTCTAAATGATTTACTATTGTATTAACGCATTTAATACTCACAACAACCCTCTGAAGGAGGTCCACGTATGCCCCTGTTTTACAGACGCGGTAACTGACGTCTTGAGAGTCTGTGCTCACGGTGCGTATTTTTAGCCACCATGCTGTATTGCCTTTCTAATGTAGAAGTGAAGAAGTTCCCTCAGCCTCCCACAAATTTAAAACAAATGATGATGGTGGAGAATGTTACATAAATTGACACGTTTGTTCTTTCTGGATTAGCATTCTTCCTCACCTCCCATCATCTGGAGATCTTCTCTATTTCAGCGTTGTATTAGCCATTCTAAACAATTTTGAACTTGATGAATAACTTGGTTATCTGTTCCTGCTGCTAAATGTCCTTGGTATTTGCACTTGGCACCAAAATTGTTCACTAGTCCAAATGCTCCAGCCTTTGGAGCATATTTGAGAGAAAGACACAGACTCACTGTCAGTTCAGACAGTTGCCATTTGGTGGATAAATGGTTCCAAGCTGGTTCCTCTCCCAAGGACTTACTGGAATGGTGAGAGGTAAAGGCTACACGGTCTTTTGTCTTTCACAAGGACCTGGTACCTGTTGTGTGGGTCTCTGAAGCTGCTTTAAAATCACAGGACGTTACCAAATGCTTTTAAGGTGTGGTTTCAGGTATACAGTAGTATTGTTTGGGGATGATTACTGAAGAGTTTCATGCTGACACTCTGAAACAAATAATGTCACTCTTCAAATAGTATTTCATACTTGCTCGGCAACATTTTCTCTTGGAGAATCCAGAAACATCACAGATGAGGCCCCAGAATGGCTCCTCAGAGTGAGGTGTGGGCAAGGCCAGTTAGACACAGAGCCAACACCAGTTCTCTGGACCCCTGGAAACATGAGACTGTGCAGTGAGGAGATCCCCAAGGCAGCCAGGCCCATGATTTTGCAGGTTCTGAGGGTTCAGAGATAGGACAAGACCACACAGACCACAAAGCCGGAGGTAGAGCCAGCACCAAATCCCAACTGTCTCTTTTTCCATATTCACTGCAGTGTCTTTGAAGTCTCAATCTCAACACTGACAATTGAGCAATTCACAAATGCTTATTGCTTTCCTACTGTGTACCCAGAAGAGTACTGGGCTTTATAGGCAAAAGAATTGCAACCTTGTAGACCAGATAGTAGGTCCCTGGGTGGGGCAAATGGTTTGTGCTCAACTCCCAACTGAAAGGTTGGCTGTTCAATTCTACCCTGCAGTGACATGGAAGAAAGACCTGGAGGTCTACTTCCATGAGATTGCAGCCACTGAAAACCCTATGGAGCGCAGTTCTAGTCTGACACACATGGGGTCACCATGAATTGGAATTGACTTAACGGCAATGGGTTTTGTTTTGTTTTTGGGTTTAGACCAGATAGTAGGTGTGATTGGTGTCTCATCCAAGAGACTCGAAAGGGAAGTGGGGGAAGGGAGACTTTCACATATTAAACTCCAGTTATACGTTTACATATACTCCCAGTAGGAAGAAATGGGGTAAGTATCTAAAGAAAAAATATGGCTGCCGCAGGAGCTTACTGAGTGGCTCAGAGGTCCGGAAGGACAGGTGTGAAAAGATGGAAGGAGGGGCATAAATCCAAGGACCATAGAAAAGTGGGCCCAGAAACTAGCAGATCATCTGGAAGGCTCAACCCCAGCCTGGACTATAGCTCAGGGGACTGGAAAGCAAGAGGAGCAGAAGGGGCATCTGTTCTCAGCACGAGGATGAGCATGTATGATGGAGGAGAGTTAGAGTTAATAGACGCAGAGAGAAAGCTGGAAAACTGCATGCCTGGGAAGGAGCTGGTGGGCTCATTAGAGGTGGTGTGGCAGCAGGGGTCACACAGACCCCGCCGAATGCTGCCTGCCCCAAGCCAGCTGGGCGACCAGGCAAATTACCTACCTCTTGCAGTGTAAGTTAGAGTTAAATGTGACTTGTCTGACTTCCAAAGAGAAGGGACAGGTACGTGTCTCTAGCCAAGAATTGAAGTCCGAGAAGAGGAGAACGCACAGCTGTTTAAAGGCATTCCTCACATGGAGTCTCTTGTATCTGATTCTGTCTATACATAGTCTGTACACGCCCTTGGCTGGTGAACTCAACTCAACTCTGGCTGCTTGGCTTTGGTCATGGTGGAGGGTTCACCGGACTGTTAACCACAATGAGAAAATAAACTGGGAAATGCTCGCTGGGGTGGGAGCAGTCACGCACCAGCAAAGGAAGTGGCTGATAGTTTTGGTGAAATTATCCACATCTAGATGACAGACAGACAGACACATTTTATATGTGATTATATACACATGGAAATGTCTGGAAAGATGCCCAAGGGGCTGTTAACAGTCTCCCCTGGTTTCATTAACAGGGAATTGATTTTTTAACGAGCATATAGTACTGTTTGAATTTTTTTAAATAAATTTGATGCTAGGTTGAAGGAAACTGGAAGCCTAGAAAAATTTATTCTGGCATTTTCTTTTAAAATAAAAAATCCCTTTTAAATCTTCTCAGTACCATGAATATATCTGTGCCTATCAGCAAGGGTGTGCTTCCAGAAGGTTCTTGGGGGGGGCTCTCCATAACGACATCCCACACGGAGCTAGTCCCTAGCCCTAAAGTTCCCAGACTTAGTTTCTAAATGTGGATGCATGAGCATGATAGCTAACCCATGGGAATGTCCGATGCGGATTGTCCAAGAGGTGAAATTGTGACTGAGGTTGTTTCAGATGGTATGAAGCTAATGTTAATGAAGAAGGGCACTGTGGGTAATATAGATGTCACCAGACCAAACTCTGCACATCTGGTGCTGGTGAGGTCAGGCTTGGCAGTGGTTTGGTTTGTTAAAGAAGTCACCAACAGAGACTTGGGAATTTTGTAAAGGCCGGTGTTGATGTGCAGTAATGGGGGATCAGGAGTAAACACGGGGGCACTCAAGACACCTCATAAACACTCCTCTCGGGGTGCTGAGATTATCTGTCTCCATATCTGACACCCTCACTGAGCTTCCCAGAGGGGACATGGCTGTGGGCCGCTCATCCCAGAATCCCCAGAACCCATCTCAGAGCCTGGCCCAGAGCAAGTTCTCAGCAAGTGCTTGAGGAATGAGCAAAACAGAAAGACAATAAATAAAAATAATTTGGCTTGTATGGGAAAAAATATTACTAATCCCTTAACACACATTTAAAGACAGATCCAAGAGCAAATAAAATCTCCTAATGTGTTTTAAATCGATTTGAACAAATTCAAATAGAAGGTGAGATACGTCTTCGGTTTCTAAATAGAACTATGAGAATATCAGGAAACGTGTTTCTCGAAACCATTCAAATGTCAGAATAAGGCCTGTATGTTTTCATTACAAAGAGTCAGAGGCCCTCATGGTGGGGTGGGGGGAGCACCTAAGTAAGCAAATGAAATCTGGCTCACACACAGAGAAAAAGGAAGCGCTCAGGCAAAAGCTAAGAAAATGAGATAGGCCAAAAAAGGATTCAAGGAGCGCTTTGTAAGACTCTCCTCAATCAACCATGTTGTTGTTAGCTGCCCTCGAGTCGCCACAACTCATGGCAACCCCCTTGCACAATGGGATTGAACCATTACGATCTCTAGGGTTTTCAGGAGTCGATCACCAACCCTTTCCTCCTAGTCCGTCTTTGTCTGGAAGCTCCGCTGAAACCCGTTCAGCATCATAGCAACACGAAAGCCTCCACTGACGGAGGAGTGGTGGCTGCGCATGAGGTACGTTGGCCGAGAACTGACCCTTGGTCTCCATGTGGAAGGTGAGAATTCTACCACTGAACCGCCACTGCCCGCTAAATCAAAGACAAAGAAGCTCTTCATGGCAGAGGAGGAGAGCAGGACTCACAATGCTTTGGAAGAAGACCTGAAGGTAATTCTTTCCGAAACGGTCATGGAAACAGACAGATCAAAGAAGTTCTTTGGACCGCTATCCCTGAAACCACTTGGAGGGGAGGGGTGGTGATACTTGAGGATGGCAGTGATGTGCTGGTGGCAGAAGGATACAACTGTCCTTCCATACACGGGGGCCTGTGTCCACAGGCTCGTACACTGTTCTTCCTACCCATAAAGGGAACCATGTGAGTTTCTTGTGCTGCTGTAAGAAAGTTCCACTGACTGGGTTGCTTAAAACAGCAGGAATTTATTCTCTAACATTTCTGGAGGCCCGAAGTCCCAAATCAAGGTGTCAGCAGAATTGGTTCCTTCTGGAGGCTCTGAGGGAGAATCTGTTCCATGCCTCTCTCCTAGCTTCTCGTGGTTGCCAGCAGTCCCTGGTGGGCCTTGGCTTGCAGCTGCTTGGTTGTTAGGTGCCATCCAGTCTGTTCCGACTCACAGCGACTCCATGCACAACAAAATGTTGCCCGCTCCTGTGCCATCCTCACAGTTGTTATCTTTGAGCGCGTTGTTACAGCCACTGTGTCGATCCATCTTGTTGAAGGTCTTCCTCTTTTTTGCTGACCCTCTACCAAGCACGATGTCCTTCTCCAGAGTTGGTTCCTCCTGACAAAGTCTCACCATCCTCACTTCTAAGGAGCATTCTAGCGTACTGCTTCCAAGACAGATTTGTTCGTTCTTCTGGCAGTCCATGGTATATTCAGTATTCTTCGCTAACAACATAATCCACATGCATCATTTCTTCTTCAGTCTTCCTTTTTCCTTGTCCAGCTTTCAAATGCATATGAGGCGATTGAAAATACCATGGCTTAGGTCAGGTGCACCTTAGTTCCCAAAGTGACATCTTTGCTTTTTAACACTTTAAAGAGGCCTTTTGCAGCAGATTTGCACAGTGCAATACATTGTTTGATTTCTGGACTGCTGCTTCTATGGGCGTTGATCGTGGATCCAAGGAAAATGAAATCCTTGACAACTTCAGTCTTTTCTCCATTTATCAAGATGTTGCTTATTGGTTCTGTTGATGCAGCTGCATCCCTCCAGTCTCTGCCTCTGTCTTCCTGTGGCATCTCCCTGTGTGTCTCTGTGTCCCTGTGTCTTCACATGACGTTCTTATAAGGACACCAGTCATTGGATTTAGGGCACACCCTAATCTTAATTTGATTGTATCTGCAAAGATCCTATTTCCAAATAAGGTCACGTTCATAGGTACTGAGGGTTAGGACTTAGACATATCATTTTGACAGACACAATTAATGCATAATAGGAACCTGCCCCCACCCCCACCACCCCCACCACCTACCTAGGAAGTATTACTTCTAATGCCACTTTGGGGGAATGTGTAACAAAAAGTAATATCACTAAGCACTTTTTAAAATCCCATTAACTGGATGAAGCACAACATAACTTTCTGAAAAGAGAACATGAAATCAGACCGTCTATTAGCATTCTTTGAGGAGGTAGAAACAGGCCTGGAAGCAGGGGAGAAACCCAAGGATGAATTATGTTTAGACTTTCAAAATTCCTTCTAACGAAGTTCCACCCCAAAGGTCATTTGCAACATTAAGTCACCCCAGAATGTGGGGGGAAATCATCACGGATTGGAATTGTCCTTAGAGACGAGGAAACAAAATATAGGATAAACAGGTACTTTTCTGGATGAAGAATGATCAACAGTGGGGTTCCCCTAGGATCGCCTGTGCACCCAGACTTAGTTTAAATTTACATAGACTATCTGAAGGAGAGAATGCTCAGATGGTTCCAGGACTGCAGAGGAAATGAAGGCTGTGCAGAGAGATGGCAAACAGTGATTAACTGCAGGACGCCAGGAGTTAGCAAGAAAATGCATATTAAGCTTTCACCGGGGCAAGCCTCAGTTAATGCATTTAAGAGAACATAATCTAAGTTACAAGCAAATAGACTCTGCCCAGTCTGTTTACGGCCACAAAATGGGATCTTGGGGTCTTTACAAAATGTTTGTTTTCCAAAGGCTGTGCAGGACCCAGTGTTCAGAAAAGGCTAAAATGCTTTCAGAAATGGTACTGGAAACCAAGCCAAAAATAGTATTCCACCTGGACTCTACCCAAACCTGGCAGTTTTATTGCCTTCCCCTTGAGAAAAATATCTGAGAGCTGTAGAAAGGTGAGCAGAGTAACCACCCAGATAGATGGTTCCACGGGAGGCTGGGCTTTAGCGTGGAAAAATGAAGGCAGAAAGTTGATAACATCAACATCTATAGAACCTGGAAGGTTATGGAGAGGGTGACCAGGACTGGTTCATCAAATCTGAGACAACCAGACACCCCAGGCAGGGTCGCTCTTAAAGTTTGAAAGAGGAATTTGAGGGAGAAATTAAAAAGAAGGACTAGTTCCCACTCTGACTTGTAAATTTAAGTAACTCAGTTCCTCAAGACAAAGGATAGGCAAACATTTTTCAAAAGCTGGTGGGGTGGGTGTTCAAGAAGCTTTGCCAAATTCTTGGCCAATTAACGGATAATGGATTAAAAGCCATTTGGCAACATATCCCTGCACTCTCGAGGTCCCCAAAAATACCTCTTGGGATCAGGGTTGGACCATTCGCTTCCTCTGTATTAGTCAGGGGTTGTTAGTGCAAGGGAGAGAGAGCTAAATCTAACTAGTTTAAGCAAAGTAAGGAACTTTGTGGGCTCACGTAGCTGGAACAGGTATTGGTGTGTCTCAAAGGCTCTAAGGAGTCACGTGTGGAAAGGTCCCTTGGGGAGGGCTAGCCCTGAAAATCTCCATCTGCCCCCTCCAAGCTCACCAGATAAAATACCAAAACAAACAAACCAAAAAAAACCCATTGCTGTTGAGTAGATTCCAACTCATGAAAACCCTGTGTGTTACAGAGTAGAACTGCTCCATGAGATTTTTTTTTTTTTTTAATTGTGGTTTAGGTGAAAGTTTACAGCTCAAGTTAATTTCTCATACAAAAATTGATACATACATTGTTTTGTGACCTTAGTTGCAGTCCCCACAATGTGACAGCACACTCCCCCTATCTACTCCGGGCTCCCTGTGTCCATTTGACCAGTTCCTGTCCCTTCCTGCCTTCTCATCCTGCCTTTGGACAGAACTGCCCATTTGGTCCCGTATATCTGATTGAACTAAGAAGCACATTCCTCACATATTATTTTTTGTTTTATAATCTTTGAAGAGTAGCCTTCGAGAATGGTTTCAGTTCTGGATTAACAGTACATCCAGGGCCATAGGGTTTTCTTAGCTGTAATCTTAACAGAAGCAGATCGCCAGGCCTTTCTTCCATGGCACCACTGTGTGGGTTTGAACTTCCAGTCTTTTTTTTTTTTTTTAATTTTTATTTTTTATTGTACTTTAAGTGAAAGTTTACAATTGAAGTTAGTCTCTCATATAAAAATTTATATATACATTGTTAAGTGATCCTAATTGCTCTCCCTATACTGTGACAGCGCACTCCTCCTTGCCACCCCTGATTTCCCATGTCCATTCAACCAGCTCCTAACCCTCTCTGCCTTCTCATCTCACCTCCGGACAGAAACTGCCCATTTAGTCTCATGTATCTACTTGAGCTAAAAAGCACACTCTTCAAGAGTATCATTTTATGTCCCATGGTCCAGTCCAATCTTTGAAGAGTTGGCCTCGGGAATTGTTTTAGTTCTGGGTTGACAGAGAGTCCAGGGGCGATACTTTCTGGGGTTCCTCCAGTCTCAGACCATTAACTCTGGTCTTTTTACTAGAATTTGAGTTCTGCATCCCACCTTTCTCCTGCTCCATCAGGGACTCTGTATTGTGTTCCCTGTCAGGGCGGTCATTGGTGGTAGCTGGGCACCATCTAGTTCTTCTGGTCTCAGGATGATGCAGTCTCTTGTTTATGTGGCCCTTTCTGTCTCTTGGGCTAATATTTTCCTCGTATCTTTGGTGTTCTTCATTCTCCTTTATTCCAGGTGGGTTGGGACCAATTGATGCATCTTAGATGGCCACTTGCTAGCTTTTAAGACCCCAGACGCCACTCACCAAACTAGGATGCAGAACATTTTCTTAATAAACTTTGTTAAGCCAGTTGACCTAGATGTCCCCGGAAAGCATGGTCCCCCAACCCCTACCCCTGCTACTCTGTCCCTTGAAGTGTTTGATTGTATTCAGGAAACTTCTTAGCTTTGGTTTAGTCCAGTTGTGCTGACTTTTCCTATAGTGTGTGCTGTCCTTCCCTTCACCTAAGATAATTCTCGTCTACTATCTAGTGAATAACCCTCACCCTCCTTCCCCTGAACCAACCATCAGGTTAGTAGTCTAGCACAAACCGTTTGCGCCACCCAGGGACCCTAGATAAAATACAAACTAAGTAAAAAGCACTGTGCTACAAAAGGACAAACGTTGTATGACCTCACTTATATAAAAAGAAAAGGCAAATATATAGAGACCAAGGTTTATTAGTGGTCACCAGAGGAAGGAGGGAGGGGGAAAATGGGGGTTAACAGTGATGGAAATATCACATTGATTAAAGGTAGGGTTGCACAGCCAATTACTGTAATTGCTATCAGTAAGTTGCATACCTGTAAAAAGCTGAACTGGCAGATGTTGTGTGATGGAAGTATTTACAACAATGACAAAAAATAAAAAAGCATAGCTGCTGAGGCTGCTTATGTACAACCAAACACCTCGTGGATTTGGTTTCTTGGTTTGGAGGTTTGGGGTCATGGTTTCATGGGACATCCTAGTTAATTGGCCTGATAACGTGGTTAGTGCTTTTGTTCTACCTCCTAGTTCTTTGCGTAGTACCTGGGGCCAGAGATTGACAGAATTTAGAAACCTAGCAATTCTCTCTCTGGGTGGCATTGGTTATTCAGTGGTGGAATTCTTGCCTTCCATGCAGGAGACTCAGGTTCGATTCCTGGCCATTGCACCTCATGCGCAGCCACACCCGACTGTCATTGGAGGTTTGTGTGTTGCCATGATGCTGAACAGGCTTTAGCGGAGCTTCCAGACTAAGACTAGGATGAAAGACCTGGTGATCTACTTCTGAAAAATCAGCCAATTGAAACCCTATGGATCACAGTGATGCATGGGGTCACCATGAGTTGGGGTCTGACTTGACAGCAGCTAATAACAATGATTCTCTACACATCAGTCATCTGAGGGAGCTCATCAAAAATACTGATACCCAGCCCCACCCCCAGAGATTCAAATTCAGCTCCACAGTGGTCTCCCCAAAGAATAAATTCCTCCCCATCTTGAGGCCTTGGGTAGGGCTCCCAGGTGCTAAGTCCCACATACGTGCAGAGTCTGCCCTGGCTCCCACACAGGCTTTCCCAAGCTCCTTCTCCCTCCAGCCTCACCTCCCTCTCCTTTCACCATCCTCAAGCTCTTGCAGATCCCCAGCAGGCCACACCTTTCTTTGTATATGCTGTACTCCGTGTGCCTTCTACCTGGAATCCTTCCCCAGCTCCCCCGCCTCTGCCCACCGTCTGCCCCTGGCACACTCCCACTCTGGAAACATGTCCCTCCCCGGCCCTCACCCCAGACTGGGCTGGCGGCCCTGGCGCCTGTGCGTTATGCTTTATTGAAGGCAATTGTTAAGGTATCTGTCCTGCCTTGACTTTAAGCCTGGTGCGGACTTGCTCACCATCATTGGAGTGACAGGCACAAAGCACGCAAAGCATGGGGCCTGCAGAAAGCTCTGCCATTTATCAGCCAGCAGATTGGGTGAGTGCTTAAGTGCTCTCAGCCTCAACTTCCTCATCTGGAAAATGAGGATGATAATAGAAGCTACCTTAGCATAAAGAATCTAGAAACGTAAAGTGCTTGGCCAGCACCTCACACAACGTAAGAGCTCATCAGAATACCAGCCATGATTACTAGCATTATTACTATAAACGAATCCTTCAAGACTCCTCACAAAGATGGCGTTGTCAGTCACACCTTCCCCAGGCTTAACTGCCCACCAGTCCTTTGCCACTGTCTTCCTCTATTTGTTTCTACCAGCCAGGTGAAGAGAAGGGTTGGCTGGTTTACTTCTTTACCCCTCAAGGACTAGTGCAATGCCTGGCACACAGTAGGTACTGAGTAAGTGTTGACTGATGACTTGGGCCTTGCCTTTGGGAACACCCTGTACATACCAAGAGGCAGACAAAGCTGGAGACCTGCCGAGCGCTGCCACGGGGTGGGGGGCTTCGGACTTGTGCAGAACCTTTCCTTTCCAAGGCTTTGCCTGTGGAAGCTCTCCCTTGCCCCTCCTGCACTTCCATCAGCAATGGGGCCTGCACAGCCAAGACTGGGGGAAAGGGAGCAGGGACCATATGTGAGAAAAGCTCTGTCCCAGGGGCCTAGGTGACAACCTCAGGGAGAAAGGCCAGGCAGGTGGTCAGACTCTGTGAGGTGATTTGTTTGAAGTCAGCTACCAAACTAGTTGTCCTTGAGTCATTTCCAACTCATGGCGAGTCCGTGTGTGTCAGAGTAGAACTGTGCGCCATAGGATTTTTAATGGCTGAGTTTTTGGAAATAGATTGCCAGGCCTTTCTTCCAAGGGTGGACTCAAATCTCCAACCTTTCGGTTAGCAGCCGAGCACATTAATCATTTGCTCCACCCAGAGACTTCAAAGTCAACTACACTTTGGGTTAACGAGTTCCTTTGGTAAATGGATTGCTGAGTTCCAAAACCCAACATTTTAAGAATTTCTTATCCCTGCAGAGAGTTGGGGAGTTGTCAGTAAGCTGGTTGGTTTGGCCAGTATAGACAAGATTCATCGAGGTCAACACAACCCCATACCGCTCTGTTTTGGGCTGGATTGCTCCTGATAGTCTAAACTGTGTCATGGCCAAATCCCCACTTTGTGAGGTCCAAATTGAGCCGCAGTCAACATACATTTCTTCTCCTGAAAAAAGCTGCTTTCTATCCTTTTCCCAAATTGCTTATGCCATAAAACTTGATCTCCCCCCAAAATGGTGAACATTCCCCTAGCAGGGACACTGGGGAACCCCTTGGCAGGGGGCCCCTCCCAAGTTGTATTCGGTTGCAGTCCTGGGGTGATGATTTATCATCCTGCCCCTTACAGATCTGAAGAAACTAAGGTGTAGATGTTAAAAGTCCTGGCTCCCGAAGGTTCCCTCTTGGGCAAGGGCAGCTCTGGAAGGGCCTGATTTCAGGTTTTCCGAAGCATGCACAGCTATGGTGCCCAACCTGGAGATGCTGCAGCACTGGTGGGTGTTTCTTTCACTGTCCACTGTCGAGGCTGGTGGGAATGCTGATGGAGCTGTTCTCTCTCATTCGCAAGAGGCTTTCGAACTAGCTTGTGAAAGGCCGAGTCTAGCAAATGGTGTTTATTGGTGGATCTCAGAGATGGAAACGCCACTGGGTGCCGTAATGCCGGCTAGCTTTGTGCCTGAGCCAGTGTCCCAGGGTTGCAACTGGAATGAATGCCGTCCTGTGATTCTGCAGAATAAATTGTTGCCAGTCTGCCCAAGAACTGCCAAGCTTGGTACAAATGACCGTTTGAGACCTGGATTTCAAGGTGGTAGGCCTTTCACTGGCCAAACCCCTAACATTTCGCTAACTGATGCCCAAAATGAACACCAGTTTGAGGAAACTATTATTAGAGCCTGTTGATGGTTTGTTGTTAGTCAAGTCAGCCCCTGATTCATGGTGACTGCATGCACAATGGGATGACATTCTGCCCAGTCCTGCCCTATCCCTATGACAGGCTGTGGATTGGACCATTGTGATCCATAGGGCTTTTGTTGTCTGATTTTTAGAAGTAGATCACCAGGCCTTTCTTCCTAGTCCATCTTAGTTTGGAAACTCCACTGAAACCTGTTCAGCATCATAGCAACACACAAACACTGACAGGTGGTGGCTGTGCATGAGGTGCACTGGCTGGAATCAAACCGGGGCCTCCCACACAGACGGCAAGAATTCTATTACCGAACCACCACTGGCCTCCAGTTGGTCTTAGACCTAAATATTTGAGGGGAATACAGTGCAACCCCACCTGTAACTGAGCATTTCCTTTCTTGGCATTCTGACCTTTGGAAACCACAGCTTCCTGTTTCTCCATTGTACAGGTGTGAGTTCCCATTTCTCCCTCTTGTGGAGGTCAGATCCAGAAGTCTCCCCTGGCTGTGGCTTCACAGACATAGCCCTCTTCCCCTTCTCAGCAGCCTGCCCTCCTCCACGCGCCTCCTGGAAGGCAGAGTCCCCCACGCAGGCCCTCTTCCCATTCCCAGCAGCCTGCTGCTCTCTTCACGCTCTTCCTGGAAGGCAGAGTCCCCCTTACAGGCCCAGCCCAGCTGCCTGTGTGGCCTTCAACAAGTGAGGGCTGCCATAGGGCTTAAATGAAACATCTAAATTGGATACAAACCCAGAATTTTTTTTACCCCAAAGAACCAGATGGTTAGGCTTGGAAGTGGGGTGAGGGGGCTGAGGGAGGAATTGGTTTGACTAAAAACACTTGCTCTGGCCTATTCGTGTTTCATCCAAAAGATGTTTCTCAGAGAAAGTTACCAGCAGTCCCTTAAACATCCCAACGACGGCAGAAGAGCTGCAGGGTCTAGGGAATCTCGGGGAGCAGACATTTTTCAGTTGGAAAAATAAGCGGCCAAGTTAGCGGAGGTCACCACCCCGATGCCTCCCAGGAGCGGCCTTGCTGGTCTCTCCCAGGGAGCGCCCAGGCTACCGGGCCCTGCGCGTCGCGGGGCCCCCTGCGTCCACACCTCCGGGGTGTCAGCTGTGCCCTCCGGCCTCCGCCGTCAGGCCTGCAGGCCTTGGGGGGGGGGGATCGGGAAGCAGCTACAGGCTTGACAGGGTTGCTAGAGGCAGCCCCAGCCCAGGCGGGATGGATAGCCTGGGGCAGCCCCGAGGTGCCTTAGTGGCAGAGATCCAGATCCAGTGGACCATCCCACCCAGCCCGGGACAACTCGGAAACGAATTTTTCACCGCTTGTCACCTCCTGCAACGGGGACGTATCTGAGTGCGAGAAATGAGACAGGCGATGTCGGTGGTGGCTTCGGGACGGCAGTCTGGAAAGGGGGCTGAGGCTTGTCTCCAATCAGCTTAGATTTAGATTGTGGATTTATGGGGAGGATTGAGGGCGCGCTGCCGCTCTTGCGTTCTACGGGGTTTGGCGATCCCGGGAGCCAGGCCTTTCCCGCGTGGGCAGCCTAGGGCTTGGAGAAGGCGCAGGGGTCGAGGAGCCAGGGCGCACCCTCCGCTCCGGGGCCGGGGTTCCCTAAGTCTAGCGGCGAGCGCAGCCGCCAGGCCGCGTCGGTCCCGGCCGGGCCGCCTTCCCCCGCGGGCGGCGCTGAAACCCGAGCGCCCTGGGG
>NW_004443955.1:21792012-21807165 GCF_000243295.1 Trichechus manatus latirostris
CGCCCGCCGCTGAGGTGGACCGAGCCGCCGGGCTCGCTGCTCCCGCCGGCGGCGCGAGGTGGCCCTTTCTCCGCAGCGTGATTGATTTTCGTCTTCTTTTCTTCTCAACTCTTCTTCCAGGGAGAGGCTAGTGGTAACAGGTCGAGCTGGATGGATGGGTATGGGGAGAGGGGCAGGACGTTCAGCCCTGGGATTCTGGCCGACCCTCGCCTTCCTTCTCTGCAGCTTCCCCGCAGGTAAGTCACTAACCCAGGCCGGTGAGGACAGCCTGCTGGGCGGCGTCCCCGGGCCCCCGCAGGGCTGGGCCGTATGTCCGCTAGCGAGTCGGGGCTGAAGTTTGCCGACCTCTCCCCCTCGGGTCCCCGCCCCCCATTTCTTTGTTTCTCTCCTGCCCCACCAATGGAGTGATGGATGCCTGTGGGAACCCGAGGAGTAACCTCGCTCGGACTGCAGCGAGAAGGAGCCGGCCGGGTTGGTTGCAGGGCCCAGGGCGCCTCCCTTCCTCTCTCCTTCCGAGAATGGGGTGCCGAGGACGCGCCCCTTGTGGGCCCCGGAGGAGGGAGAGGAGGGGAGGCACGGACTCGGTGCTGGAGGTACTTCCTCCGGCTCCTCGCCCACCGGTTTGCAAACCTGCACGATGCCCAGGGGTGGAGCCGGGGGCGCCCAGCGGTCCCCGAGGCGTCCCTGACCACCGCTCTTCGGGGACCCCGTCCCGCCCCCACGCGCTTGTCCACGAGGGGAAACCCACGGCCCTGGCTCATCCGAGTCCAGATTGCTGTTTGATAACATTTCGCGTCGCCCCTGTTTGTTTTTATTGTGTCAGAAAGGGAGAGAATTTCAGAATTAAAGCTGAAAAAGCCCATCTGTTTCCAATGAATCCCCCATAGTTTTTCACAATGTTTTTGGCAGATCGCTGCTTTCAAATTCCTCCGAGCCGGGACCTCTTGTTTTTGTTGGGGGAAGGGAGACCAACTCCACAGAGAAGCATTTGTTCCTTCCCAAACGCTCCAGTTTCTTTACTCTCCCCCCACCCCTTTCGGGGGGAGGAGGGAGGCACGGAACTTAAATCCCTGGTCTGTGTTCTTTATAATGTTTGGTAAAACTTTATTTCATTTTTGCCATATGCTGCTCACAGCCGGGAAGCGCCAGTTAAAGTCTTTATACTCATTTTTCTCTTGCTAAAAATACAAATAAAACACTGTCATGGGCCACAATGCCCCCACTGCAAGGCGGGATCTCCTGGCCATTTCCATTGTGTTGCGGGGTTCGCAGGTATCCTTTTTGCAAAAATGAGGGCTTGCGCGGGGAGCGACTGTTGCAGCGCAGTGCGACCCGAATTGGCAGCCCCCGCGCACAACCGAGCTTTGCAGGAAAGGACTTCAGTTAGACTCGGATGAGGTTGTTTTCTTTTGCTCCTCTGCAGCTGGGTTTCAAGGAACTAGCAGAACTGGGCAGCCTGGGCTCAGCCTGGCTGCGAGTTGGGGCTCCCGGCGGGTGTACCGCGAAGGCCGTGGTAGCGGGAGGGATCAGTTTACCCTCTCGGCCCGGCCCAGCCCAGCCCTGGAGGCCCCCAGTCGCCTTGCGCGTCCGGCTCACTCGGCAGCTGCGCGCCCCAGGGGCGGCCCCGAGAGCCGCAACCTGCTCCTCAGCCTGGATTCCACTGGGGAGGCCCCGGCCGGCCGAGGACGAGACGAGGGGAGGGTGCCAGTGCACCAGTGAGGCCTCGCCCCGTGCTGCCTCTTAATAAAATCTCCACAGAGCGTCAAGCAGCAGCCCTCCCCATCCACCCACTCGTTTTAAAAGGCCCTTTCCACACTTCTGGAAGGGTCTGCCCAAAGGCTGATTTGGTTCCCTCCCACAAAGTAAACAAATAAAATAGAAATTAGAAATTACTCTCTTCTTGAAAAAGAAGTCCCCTTTTCGGAGAAACAGACGCTTGCAATTTGTGTTCATCTCACTTGGGTCTAGATAAAGATCCAGCCCATTGGAAGTTTTATCAGATAGGTTGATAAATGGCTTTTGTCCCTTGTCCGTGGTGGGGGATGTGATCTCAGCTCCAAGCTGAAATTGAGAAGGGGGCTTAGAAGCCGTTAAAACAACACCATCCGGCTCTTAAAGTGGCAGCACTTGTTAACTTCTGGGGCTGCAGAGTGAGGAAAGGAAGGGCTAGTAATAGAAGGTACTAGGAGTTAGGTGGGAGCAGGAAGGGCTGGGTGTTGTTTTCTTGTTAATTTATTTCTCTGTCTTAAAAACATATGTGTGTAAATAGGAATTGACTCAATGGGAACAGGTTTATAGATATAAATGTGTGTGTGTGTGTGTGTGTGTGTATACATCTTTTTAAAGTATCCCAGCCCAGTCTGAGGAAAGCTGGTGGGTTATATAATTCACAACCAGAATTCCATCACTTTTGTTTCCAAGAAACCCATTTTTTGTTGGCTTCGAGACTGGTAACTCAAACCTGGTAGATAGAACAGATAGCTGCGGTGCTATGTGCCAGATGGCTAAAGTTTCTTTTAATTTGAGCCCTTGACAGCTGCCTTTAGTCAAAATTGCCCACCCTACTGAAAACTGAGATTCTGGTATCCCAGAACTAAATAAACGGTGGGCTCTGAAACTTGTGTGCTCAAGAAACCTGGGTCAAAAGACAGTTTCTTAAGAAAGAGATGAAATGAGTAATTTCCACGACATAAAAGCAGATTGTCATATGCTCTGACACGTTGGCCCGGGAGAGGGGCCACTTTGGAATCATATCAGAGAACCCGCAGGCCCCTAGTGGGGGCAAGGACAGCGGGGTGGGAGTTAGAGCTAGAGATAAAAAGACAAAAAAGGAAGTGCAGGGCACAAAGGACACACTCGCGTGCCCCAGCTTCTCCCAGGGAAGACAGCTGGGACGTGTCTAGAGGGGCTGCATGAAAGCACAGGTTTATTCAGCGCTGGTAAACTTGGGAGGCTGCCAAGAGTAAGCCCACAGGGGTGCAAATTAAATTGGACATAGTTCTATGAGAAAGATGCCTTAGCCTTTGCTAGATGGAGAGTGTGTGTGCTTTTTGAGTGTTTGCATCTACTCATTCAAGGTGTACACGTAAAGTGTATCCAGTACCTTCCAGACTCAGTGACAGCATGCAGGCCCCATCTGACCGAGGCCCAGCATCTGTCCTTGGACAGCTGACAGCCTGGTAAAGAGAAAGGGCTGTGCGGTGCCCCACGGGCTGTGGGGGTGTCTGCTTGGACAATGCTGCAGGTTCAGAAAAGGGGCAGACAAGAAGTGGTCCCATCTACCTCCAAAGGGGAGGCCAGAAGAGGCTTCTACAAATAGCATCTGCTTCAAAACACAATGAACAGATACTTTTTAAACTTTTAAACCATTGTTATTAAATCAGGTTTCTAAGGAAACTCCATCAGAGGCATGTTATTTTGGACATGCTGACATGCTTACTGTTTACTGCGTTTTGATGCTGTACTCTAGCACAGTGGTTTTCAAAGTGGGGTCCCTGGACCAGCAACATCAGCAGCATCTGGGAAGTGATTCAAAATGCAAATTCTGGCCGCACTGCAGACCTTCTGAAGCAGATCCCCCTCAGGGTTGGGCCCAAAGTCTGTGTAACAGGCCTTCCGGGGGATTCCCCTCGAGGACCATCGTTCTAAGAACTATTGCACTGCAGCCTTTGTTTCGTTGTCTCTTTTCCCTTTCCTTTGAAACTGCTGCTGTTTTAGCAGTGTTAGTCCTCAGTGGGGAAACTGAGGCTTGGGGAGACCATCTCTCTCTGCAGTGTCTAAATGCATCTGTGTCATTAGAAATGAGACTATTTCAATCAGAGCTGATGTCCAGAAATGTGCTAGCAAGTCACACTGCTTACTGCCTCCTGGTTCCTCCAGTCGGATTTTGTGTCGCAAAAACGGGGAAAGAAAAAAAAGCTAAACCCGTTGCTGTCAAGAACTGCCTCATCGGGTGTCCAAGGAGTGGCTGGTGGATTCAAACTACCGACCTTTTGATTAACGGCCGAGCTCTTAACCACTGTACCACCAGTGCTGAAATCATGGCCAGTTGACAAAGCCAGGTAGTGGCAGAGCCAGCTATCTGGCCAGCTGTGTGACAGGCCAGGGGGGTCCGCAGGGAGCTGGCTGGGCAGAGCTTCAGCTCCCTGGAGAGCAGGGATGTGCAGTCCCCTCAGCTGGAAGGCCCCTTCTGCCCTGAGGGTGAGTTCTGAGTAAGGAGAGACTCTCCCCATCTTCTGAAGATGCTAAAACCTGCACTGGGAAGCTGGAGAAGTTGCTGGCGGTCACCCAGCACTCAGAGGAGGAGAGTTGGGGAGAGGAGGAATGTGGGGAGAGGTGATCAGTAAGTTACCGGTCATAGATAAGGATGTTCTAGGTGATGGGGAAGGAGTCCCTGGGTGGGGCACACGGTTAAGTGCTGGGCTACTAACCGAAAGGTTGGTGGTTCGAATCCACCCAGAGGCAGTTCAGAAGAAAGGCCTGGCAATCTGCTTCTGAAAGATCAGAGCCTTGAAAACCCTATGGAGTGCAGTTCTACTCTGACACACATGAGGTAGCCATGGTTTGGTTTTTCGTTTTTGTTTTGTTTTTGGTGTGAGACGGGGAAAAGGTAGTCCTGGGGTCCCGTGGAGGTGAAAGAATGGGGCTGGGGAGCAGTTTACACGTTGGCAGGAAGAATAAAACCAGTTGCTTTCCAGTCGATCCCGGCTCATGGCAACCCCATGTGTGTCAAAGTAAAACTCGGATCCGTAGGGTTTTGAATAGCTGTTTTTTCGGAAGTAGATCACCAGTCCTTTCTTCCGAGGTGCCTCTGGGTGGACTCAACCGCCATCCTTCTGGTTAGCAGCTGAGCATGTTAACCATGTGCACCACTCACGGAGCTGTGGGGCTGGGGGTTGGGGGGGGTGGGTAAAAGAAACCTCATTGCCATCCAGTCAATTCTGACTCATAGTGACCCTGTAGGGCAGAGTAGAACTGTCCCATAGGGTTTCTAAGGAGCGGCTGGTGGATTGGAATGGCTGACCTTCCGGTTAGCAGCCGAGCTCTGAACTACTCTATCACCAGGGCTCCTCTAGTGGGTAGAATGTGCGAGCTCTGGAATTGGGCAGAGAACCCCGACTCTGTGAATTAGGTTGAGTGGCAGCCAGGTTTTAGTGATCTGCTAAATTCAGTCTGCCGCAAACTGAAGACACTGTTTCTTTGAGGGAGACCAACTTGTCCCAGTTTGCCTGGGACTTTCCTAGTTTTAACACTGAAAGTCCCATGTCCTGAGAACGCCCTCCCCCCCCCACCCCCCGCCAAGTCCTGGGCACACAGTCAGTAATCTCCTTAGTTTCTCCCCTGCTGTCCCCTCAACATGTCTGTTAGGGGCCCCACTGCCTGGAACCAGCAAGTCCTGGATGTGAACTGGGCCTTTCGGTGCAGTGCAGTCACTTGGGGCCGGGGTCCTTCTTCCCTCTGCCCTTTCCTGCCTGCTCCCGTTGTCACAGTTGCAGCAGCAAACCAGCCCTATGACCTGTCCCCACAAACTCCACCCCCATTGCCAAATGAAGCGCTCTAAAACTCCTGCGCAGGAACTCCTGCCCCCCACAAAGGAAAGAGCCCGCCCTCCTCTTGTTTCCACGGCTTCCAGCACATGGCCCAGGCTCCAGGTCACCCCTTGCCTCCCCATGTTCCACCATCACAACCATGCCACACCACACCTTAATGGTGGGCAGCCCCCAGGCCTGGCGCATGCCATTACCCAGTTTGGAATGGAGTGCCTGCCACTCTGCGCTCTCCATCAAGGCCCAAACTCAGTGCCGTTTCCTGGGGTCCAGTGCAGACCCTCAACAACAGGCCCAGTGATGCGCTTGGCGTGTGTCGCCTCGGCTGCTCCTGCCTGCACTTCTTCCAGCTTCATTGCTTTGTGGGTTTAGGTTTTTGTCTTCTAAGTCGCTAGTTCTGTTCTTAAGGGCAGGAGCCCAGTTTTCTGCTTCTTTATGTCCGTCTTCACCTGGCCCACCGCAGGCATACTCAGGGCATTCGTGGTACCAATAGGACCCTTGGATTTGCGTGTGTGTGTGTGTGTGTGTGTGTGTGTGTGTGTGTGTGTGTTGGTTTTGATTTTTCTCAATGTAGAGACCATAGCATTTTTTTCCCCAGATACTCCTATTTTTTTCCGAAGTATTTTTTTCTGGTTATACAAACAATACTCCCTTTTAAATCTAAAAGCCAATAAGGGAAACGTAAGAAAATAAAAATAACCCAAAATCCAGCCTCTGGAGGTTAACCATCAGTAATTAACATTTTCATGAACATCCATCAAGACGTAATACCGTTATATTGTTCTTTCCAAAGTATGACATTTTGAAGGAGAATATTACTTTTAAGAGTCTCTCCATTTATTGAGTGTCCACAGTGTATCAGGCACTCCAACAACTAACTATTATAAACACATCACCTCATAAAATCGTCCCATCTCCATGAGGATTATCATTTCCATTTTACTGATGAGGAAACAGGGGGTCAGAGAGGTTCTCCGACATCACACATGGCAGAATCAGGAGTAGAACTCAGACCCCTTTTCTCTTAACAGATTTTGGGTAAACACAGTCAGTAAGTTTGCTGTGTAGCATATCTGAGATTTTATCCATTGCATTTGAGTCGATTCTGACTCCTAGTGACTCTGTGGGACAGAGTCTACAGGGTTCCAGGGCTGTAATCTTTACAGGAGCAGACTGCCACTTCTTTCTCCCGCAGAGCAGCTGGTAGGGTTGAACCATCAACCTTTCGGTTTGCAGCCGAGCACTTAACCATTGTGCCACCAGGCTCTTCCTCAAAGACTTTAAAGGAGGGAAAGAAGAAGAAATGAACTTTGGGGTTATGATTGGATAGTGGAATGAAGCGAGACCACATTTTCCAGGGATCTAGACTTTTTGCTCCTTTCAAAGGCCCTGTCTGCTCCCTAGACATCCTCTGGTTTAGCATTCCAAAGAGGAAGACGCCACCCAGCCACAGGTCAGGAAGACAAGTTGGCAGGACTGTAATGGTGCAGATTTTCCCAAGTCAGATTTATGTCCGTTGGATTTTGCTTATTTATTCATTTCGTGCACCATTTCACCCAAACAGCCAGGATACCAAGAAGCCCGTTGAAGTGCTCCCCGGCTCCCAGGTCCCTGCAGAAAGGAGCCCATTATTGCTCCCTGTGCTGAGGAATGTCCTATGAGCACAGGCTCCCACACGTGTGCGCGCCAGCCGGGCATGTGCCCAGCTGGCCCGCGTTTGCCCTACCACCGCGGGAGGAAGGTGGAGGAGGAAGGCCGGTCTGGGTTCGGTGGTGAGGGAGGAAAGCCACTTCAAAGGGATTCTCACTGCAGCAGCCAGGCAGATGAGCCCAGGGTTGCAAGAGGCAGAGCCAGGGTGGAAAATTAGCATCTCTAGAGCTGACTGGACTCAGAGGAAAAGGCTGTGCCTCAAAGCAGGATGATGAACAGGGCCCACCTGCGAGCTTCATTTACATTGAAGAGTGGTGTAATTGCCCACATCCATCCCGGGGTTCTCTGCCCTAAAACAGTCTGGGTGTCAACACGGAATCTGTGTCCGGCCCTCGCCCTCCGTGGGCCAACCCCCTTACCCAAAGAGGCTGTCAGCCCCCTGGCTGGCAGGCCGGCTTGCGTCCTTGGGCCTCAGGCTGAAGACACGTGCTTTCCAGCAGTCATCCTGTTCTGCTTGCTGTGGATTTGGCCCCACGTGGCCCCCAGTGCTGGGAGCTGGGGGAGGGTGGCCTGTTTGGAAAGCTGAACTGTGCCCTTTTCCTTGGCACGCAGCGTGGTTTCTTGCAGTGACTTGGCGTGTGTGGAGGCTGGGGCGAGCAGCGCCTGGGAACCCTGTGCAGGAGAGCGGCTTCCCAGAGGAGCCCTGGCTGCTGTGCTGAGCGGGGCCATGCCTCCTGCCTCCCCTCCTGACATGGCATTTGGCCTCCTCTGCCACACTTGAGGTGGCAGTGACTTAATCCTCTGCTGCCCCAGCTCCCCCAACAGCCGTCCTCCCCTTCCTAGATCAACTAAGATTCTCTGAGAAGCACCTTCTTTCTCCTGCAGCCAGTTCCTGGAGGAAGCCCCTTAGAAAATTCCCAGTGGATTTAAGAGGTGGGAGACACAGTGAGTCATGGTCTGGGTCAGTTCTCTGGAGGCATTCCTTGGCCAGACCTGGGGGAGGAGTGCGTTTTAGGAAAGGTGATCAATTCTGGCTGCTGGTAGGTTAAGTAAGGTAGGGTCTGTTGCATCTGGCGAAAATTCCTGTCAGTCACTTGGGTGTGCTCCTTTCGGTATCTGCTGCCAAGCACCTGGATGTTGACACCAAGACTATGGAGTGAGATTCCTACAGAAGTGATACAGCAGGCAGCCTCAGGCATCTTCCCACTCCCGAACCTTCCAGAACACTGCCCAGGCCACAGTTTGTCAAATGCTGGCTCTAAGTCCCTTCCCTGCCCTCGCATTAGGTTTAGTGCTAAAGAACAAGGGACAGGAAAGAGGGATGTCACAAGTGGGTCCGTGCTGGGTGAGAGCAGGCTGGCCCCCTAGCCTGGTGCCCGCTTCCCCCATCTCTTTCAGGACCCATAGTTTGGCAAGTCGCTAGGAGGAGAGTCTCAGCGCCCTGCTGCCCGGGGGAGGTGGGTGGTGGAGGTGGGCCATGCGGGGTTTCAAGTTCCAGCCTGGCATCTTCATAGAGCTACAGAGGGCTTTCTCTTTTAAGCCTCTCTCGGTTCCTTCTTTCCACCTGCCTCTGCCCCCACTGAAGCCGTTTTCGCCCTTTAAGTGACTCTGCTTCCTAAAATAGTGTTCTGATCATGCCATGTACTAACCAAAAAATAGGCAGGGATTCCCCGTGATCGACTGGATAGTCTCAATCCTTAGGCTGGCGTATCAGTCAGGGTCTGGTCAGAAAAACCAAAACCACCCGGGGGCTTTCCACAAAGGGAACTTAGTAGAGGGAGTTGTTAAATGGGAGTTAAAAAAAACATTGCCATGGAATTGACTTTGATGCGTAGTGACCCCATATGTGCCAGAGTAGAACTGTGCTTCATAGGGTTTTCAATGAATGATTTTTTGGAAGTAGATCACCACACCTTTCTTCCTCTGAGTAGACTCCAATCTCCAACCTTTCAGTTAGCAACTGAGCATGTTAGCATTTGCATCGAGGACTGAAAAGGGAAAGAGGGACCGTTGAGGCACACAGATAATTGAAGGAAGCAACTTCCACCATTGGGGCTGGGGAGGGAAAGGAGGAGGAGCTTGGAAGAGGGTCTGGTAAGGTGGAGACGCTGGCCAGTATCAGTACTGCCGAGGGCACACTGTGCAAAGATGCTGGAGGCTGACACCAACTGTTGCTTTGGGCAACAAGGGCCACTGATGGTGATAAAAACAGCCAGCAGGCAGAAGGTGACCTGGTCTCCCTCCTCCAGCCTGTCAGTCTCTGTCTAGTGCCCCCTTGTGGCAGAATCTAACGGCGCCAGAGACAAAGGAGAAATACGGTTTGCTGAAGCCCAGCCCCACGGAGCATAGGAAGGTGCCTTGAAGCTGAGCGACAATTGCTTCATAATGGGCACAGCTGGCATTCAAGGTCTTCATGTCTGGCCCCAAACTCTTGGCCACACTCTCTCAATCAGCACTTCGCCACCAGCCAGTCTCATTTGTTCTGGAGGCCTCTTGTGCTTCCCTGTCCCTGCACCTCTGCCTCATGGCCACACTGCCTGCCCTCACCATGTCACCTGTCAAATCCTACCTGTCCGTCCTTCAAGGCCAGGTTGAAATACTACTACCCTGATACACTCCCATTGCCTCCATTCTTCCTTGTTTATTGTTTACAATTCAGATGAAGTGCTTTGCATTCCAGAAGTCTGTAGACTGACTTGTTAGCTGCCATCTAGTCAGCCCCGAACTCCTGGTGACCCCGTATGTTACACAGTAGAACTGCACCACAGGGTTTTCTTGACTGTAATCTTTATGGAAGCAGATCCCCAGGTCTGTCTTCGCAGAGCCGCCGGATGGGTTTGAACTGTCAACCTTTGGCTTAGCAGCCAATCGAAAACTGCTCGCACCACCCAGGCTCCTCTGGGCTGACTCAATTGGAGCACGAAGACTAACTGGGGCTTGATCCAGCAACAGCGTCAAGCATAGTATCAGGCATGTAGTGGAGAGTCCAGAACTTTCCGAGAATGACTAAATGCAGGCAGTTACTATGCAAGCCACAGAGGTGCACAAAAACAGTGTGGCCACGGGGCGTGTATTCAAAACGAGCCCTACCCCTTTAAGAGGAGGCAGGTTTGTCTCCCTCCCGGCTTACCCCGCCCCTCACCTCCACCCCCTCCCACAGGGCAGCTGAAACCTGATCTAATCCCTCTGCACACGGGTAATTTATTGGTCTATTGGGCTTTTCTTGGTGGCAAATTGCATTGTCTTTATTCTGGGGTTCAGGCTCTGGAGCGGCTCACCGCATTCCTAAGACTTCTTTTTCTGGGCTGACCGTTCACACCCCCTCCGAGCGCTTCGAAATAAGTTTTATTGGGCTTCTTTGTTATGCAAACAGGGCGGTGATAATCAGGCTATTATTGGGAAAGATTGGGCTTGATAAACAGTTCAAAGGAGGTCTGTGAGAGCAGCAAATGCTGTGCTGGTGCGTAAATATTCTCCCCCTGCCGGCTTTGGTAAAGCTGGTGCTCCAGGCTCTCTGTCCCTGTCTGCACGTTTCTGAGAGGCACAGGGTTGCTATTTAAAGGAAGAGGATTCCATCGGGCAAGCTGTAAGGCTCTGTTTTCTCTCTGCCATGCCTCAGTCCATGAGGAAGGCAGTCCGAGACCACCTCCCCTATCAGTGAAGTTTTATATATTTAACATACGTGGAAGCCCTGCGCCTCCCCCAGAACAGTGCTGGGGACCCATCAGGGCCTTGGGTGGGGGTATAAAAAGTCCTCAAATCTCCTGCGTTGCTTAGAGTGTGGAGCGGGGGGTGTCAGAGATTCCAAGACCCAGCTGAGAGGCCACTGCTCTCAGGGGACTCACAGGCCAGCGGGGAAGGTGAGCCTCCTCCTGGAAGCACCTGAGCTGGACAGGCTTTGTTGCATGATGATGGCCCGGACAGGCACAGCCAAGGTCCAGCAAAAGAAGGCAACCCAGGGAAGCAAGGGGCCATCTTCAGTTTTGAAGCGTGGTGGTTGTATTTTAGCCCACTCTATGGCCCAGTGATCCATGTGTGTCAGAGTAGAACTGTGCTCCACAGGGTTTTCAATGGCTGATTTTTTGGAAGTAAATCTCCAGACCTTTCTTTCAAGGCGCCCCAGGTGGACTCAAACTTCCAGCATTCCGGTTAGCAGCTGAGTGCTTTAACGGTTTGCAACAACCCAAGGGCTCCATGAGTCGGAGTTGACCCAGCAGCACCTGGTTAACTGGTACGGCCTGCGGGGAGGCCCCGGGAGGTGCAGAGGTCCGAAGTAGGAGGGGCCAGCCCTGCCCTGGCAGACTTTCTGTGGCAGTGGAGGCTGGATGCCCACCTGTCGGGTGCTACAGGGAGATGTCCTGCCAGGGGGCCATCCAGAGGTGGATACTGGTGATCTCTGGTGTCCCTCGGCGCCCACGTTCTTGGCACACTTTGAAGAGGGAATTGTGTCGTCACAGAGTCTAGGGGCCTTGGTAAAGAGGGTTATACAGAGAAGCAGGGAGCTTTGGCCCTACTTCCAGGAGTCAGGAGCAGATGGGGGATGATTGCCAGGGGCCCCACCTGAGCACAGGCACCTTCCACTCCTGAGAGGTCTGGGAGCCCCTCCTGTCGGCATCACTAGGACCCCACCTCGTGAGCCAGGGCTGGACAGTCCCCAAGAGGCAGTGAGCAGAGGGAGCCACAGCCCTCACAGAGTCATCCCACCCTCTTCATGCCCACCCTCCTAAATCCGTCATGGGCTCAGAGGGAAGGAGACTCTGCAGGAAGTCCAGGGCCAGCCCACTGTCCCTCTGGGCCTTTGGAGTCTCTTGTTTGTTCCACAGTAGCTCATCCTTAAAGTGGTAGGCCTCAAGAAGCCTGGGTCAAGGCAAACCATGCAGGCACATAATACCTCATCTCAGCTCCCTTCTAAGGAATGTAAAGCTCCCTGCGGACACCTTTGCATTTTCCCGGGGTGTCTGTGAGGAGGAAAGTCCCTGTGTAGTACCAACAGTTAATGCACTTGGATGCTAACTGAAAGGTTGGAGGTTCAAGTCCACCCAGAGGTGCCTTGGAAGAAAGCCCTGGTGGTCTGCTTCCGAAAGGTCACAGCCATTGAAATTCCTGTGGAGCAGTTCTGCTCTGAAACGTATGGGGTCACCGTGAGTCAGAATCGACTTGGTGCAACTGTTTTTTCTCTCAAGATGGAGCTCCAGGCGGGGGTGGATTATCCAATAAGCAAGGTAAGCGTGGGTTTACTCATGCTTACTTAATAATCACATCAACGTGAAACCCATGTGAAGTTGTTTACTACAGATTAGTAAGTAAGCACAAGTAAGGCCATGCTTACCTTGCTTGTTGGATAATCCACTCCTGGCTCCAGCTACCAAGAGTGAGCAGAGGCGCCTTGCCCAAGGACACAGTCAGTGGGCAAGGTAGAAATGGAAGTTCAGAGAACTCAGATTGTCATCGAATTCTTTAATCCCTGGGCTCTGAGCACATTGGCGGTTTTGGATCAAGCAGGAGGTGACTGAAGGGCTAGAAGGGGCCTGTTTCCCGTCTGCAGTAACCAGGCAGGAGTAGTGTCCACCTGGCAGGGAAGTTGGTTGCCCTCCCTCAGTCACGTCCCGGCTGACAGGGTGGCTCCCTCTGGGAAGCTGGTTTCCTCTTCCCTGCTTGCACAAGTGCAGCAAGATCTGTTTCAACTCTCAAACTTTCCTCTCCTTCCTTCCTTCCTTCCTTGGACACTTGCATCACAACAGTCCAAGGTTTACTGCCAGGAATTAAAGTCACATTTGTTTTTTAAGGTAACGGCACGTAAAAACCAGCCCCTCTGGGATCTCTTTGGCAGGTGACGCCACAGCCGGCAAGCTTTTCCTTTTGATGCGGGACCAGGTTACATTCGGGTCCCTGACCTTGGAGCGACCTGGGGCCAGTGATTTAGTGGAGTGGGCATGGAGGGGGCTCCTTGGTTCACTGCCCCTTGGGGACTGTCCAGCCCTGGACCCTGAGACCCCTCCACGTGATCCCTGGGAGATGACTTTAGGCCAACAGGGCCAGGAGAGTCACGTTACCTCTGGAGAGATGGCAGGGGGGACAGCACACTCAATTCTGTTCCCCGCTCTGCCCATAGTCGGTGGCCTCTTGCAAGCCATCCCCCACCCCCACCCCATGATGTGCCTGGGCTTCCTCTTACACTCTTAGGAAGATTTGAAAGGCCGGGTGGGCGCCAGAGTCCCCGAGTGTTTTGGACAGCTGGGGAAACCTGCTGGGTGGGCCAGTTAGCAGCTGCAGCTGCTCTTGGGGGGCTCCTGGCAGGAGGGCTGGGAAGGGATTTGGCGTGTGGGCGTTGCCGAGACCATTGCTGCATCCCCGGAACTGGGCGTGGGAAGAGAAACCTCCTCATGCCTTTGGGGGGTTGCAGGAGCTGGGTCGCTCTCAGCTGGTGTCCTGGGAGAAAAGCTTGTCGCATGCACTTTGAGAAGTATAGAAGCAGCCCCAAGACCAGTGTGTTTGAGTCCCAGCTCTGTGGCCAAGGGATCCCGGCTGGCGACCCCCTCTCAGGGCCTGTGTTTTTGCATCTGTAAGATGAAAATTGCTGCCCATCCATTCTGGGAAGTTGTGAGGATCCAGCGTTAAAGCAGGGCCTGGTGAGTGCAGGGTATCGTTACTGTTACCGTTATTTTTTTGGCAGCCTGGTCTGGCCCATGTGCCTGCTGCCTCTGCTGTCTCCATTCCACTCCCCAGATCCATGTCCCAGGGCAGTCCTGGTCGGAGACCCCCTCCCTCAATAAGCCCTCGAGGACAGAACTCATCTTCGTCCAACTTTGTGTTCTCCAGAAGCATCCAGGCTGGGCCTGGTGTGGCATATGTGGAACCACAGTGAAGGGAGAGGAGAAAGCAGCTTGGGGTTCTAGAGCTGGGGTTTGCATCCTTCCTCCATCAAGGCACCTGGGGGCACTATTTAGTTCATCTAGGCCTTAGTTTCCCTGTCTGTTAAATGGGGATAACAAACCAAGTCATGGGGCTGACATGAGGGTTAAAGGAGACGTGTAAAATGTCTGGCACATAGTAATTACTCAACACGCACCCACCACCACTACCAGTTGCTGTCGAGTCAGCTGTGACTCACGGCAACCCCATGTGTGTCCGTAGAATTGTGCTCCATGGTTTCTCAATGGCTGATTTTTTGAAAGTAGATTGCCAAGCTTTTCTTCTGAGGCACTTCTGGGTGGACTCGAACCTCCAACCTTTCAGTTAGCAGCTGAGCACATGAACTGTTGGCACCACCCAGGGGCTCCAAGATGGAAAATGGAGTCCATGACATTGACTAAACCTCGCTCTTTGGCCTCCAGCCAAATGAACCTCTCTTTGGAGGCTCGCAGCTTCGGCAGAGAAGACTTGGGAGGGCCCTGGGAGGAGGGGAGAGGAGAAGGGCGAAGCTTTTCCTTCCTGTGAAAGTGAGGTGGAGGGTGAAATGGTGGGGTGAAGCCATCCTCGGTGCCTTAGAGTCAGGTCCTGACCTGACCCCCAGTGAGCTGGGCTGGGTGCAGGGGACATGTCCCTGTGGTGGTCAGTGGATTGAAGGAGCTGCCCATAAGCAGCTGATCTGGGGAGGGGGAGGAGGACATCCCGGGCTGGAGCATCGCAGGGAGGAAGCAGGTGGAGGGGCTGGCTCCTATCCACAGTCTCTTCCCACCCTTACCCGTGACTTGTAACCTCTGACCTCACAGGGGCTTGTGAGCACTTGTTGCCCTCCAAGGCCTTTGTCAGCAACCCCGTTTGTTGAGGGCCCACCCATGTGCTTCTCCTCATTTAATCCTCAGCAGCCCTGGAAGGCCATGCTTCTGTCTCTGCAGATAAGGATGCTGACTGAAGCAAGGTAGGCAGCGATTTACCCAAGCTCCCACAACTGCTAGAAGGTGACAGAGTGAGACTTTGAACCAGATCCCTCCCTTCAGTGCCCACTCCACCCACC
>NW_004443955.1:21808116-21821164 GCF_000243295.1 Trichechus manatus latirostris
AATGTTGCTGGGGGGTCTTCAGGGAAAGGCTGAGCTCAGCCGTCACAGAGTCTGCCCTGGAACCACGCACAGGGCAGAGAGAATTGGAAATGCTCTAAGATTGGTCTTCCTGGCTCTTGGGTCCCAGGGGCTGGATTCGAATCCTGCTTCAGCTTCTTCCAAGCAGTGAGGCCTTGGGCAAGAAAGTTAGCTCCTCTGAGCCTGGCTTCCCCCCTCTTGAGATGTGGGAATGGCAGTAGTATCTGTCCACTGGGTACTGGGAAGATGGTATGCACAGTGCCTGGGCTAGGGTGAGGGAGCTGTGACGCACGTACAGTGACCCCATGTTGGCTCCAGGGGAGTTGGAAGGCCAGTGCAGCTTGTGATTGTGTTGCAGGGAGTTCAGTGTACAGGGACAGGCAAGTCCTCTCTCTTCATTTGGCCATGGTGGGGACTAGAGGTAGGCCAGAGCCAGGGCACGGACAGGGCTCCTCCTGCTGGTGGGCCAGTGGGCCATGGGCAGAGCAGAGGAGGCCTACCAATGAGCACAAGGCCTGTGTCCCTTCCCGGCGATTCTCTTTGATACCCATTATCTCTATAATCCTGAGAAAGCCGAATCAGAGGTCAGCACATACTGCCCCCAGCATTAATGGGGCTGCCAGAATGGGCATGTGTGGAGGCCGCTGACACCAGAGATGAGGGGTGGATAGCCACAGCAGCAAGTCCCTTTGTACTTCGTTTCTGCCGCCGTTGGGTGACGTTGAGTGGATTTTCGACTCACAGCGATACCATGTGACAGGGTAGAGGTGCCCCATAGGGCTTTCTAGGCTGTAATCTTTATGGAAGCAGATCCCACAAGCATTAATTTTGCACAGCGCCCCCCTCACTTCACATACACACACACCACCTCCACCTCCACCGCCACCCAGAGGGACTTCCTTCCCCCACCCAGGCGACATTCACCGTTTCACAACCCACAGCCAGGTAGGGCTCTTGGGCATCTTGTTTCAGTTGGGGAACCATGAAGACTCAGGGCAAAAGGATCTTGTAGCCACCTTGCGAGGGAGACGCGTACTCGTGAGCAGCCTCTGGGTGAGGTGGCCGCCCTGCCCTCCCCCACAAGCCACCATGTGTGCCCTGCAGAACTGTCACCATCTGACTCTTCTTCACCTGATCTGGTTCTTTAAGTCACGCACGGCTTCAGTTTGAATAAAGTTACTAAAAAGGAACACGTGTGTCACCTCTATCCCATCTGTTTTTTTCTAATACACGTTTCTGTTGTTGGGAGCTAATAAGTGACAGCAAGTGGTACCACAAGCCAAATACTTGCTGTTTGGGGTTTTTTTGTTTTTTGTTTTTTGTTTTTTTTTTTTTTTTTTGCTTTAATTCCAAAGAATTTCAAAAGCGGGCAGAATGATATAATCAACCTCCAAGTACCCATCACCCGGACCCAACAATGATCAGCTCAGCTAGCTGATAATTATCAGCTCGTCTTATCTCATTCACACCCCCACAACCCCACTTTATTTTTTAACAGCTTTATGGAAGTGTGGTTTTGTTTTTTTAATTTTATTGTGGTAAAATACATGTAACAAAAAAATAATAATTTTAACTATTTTTAAGTATACAATTCAGTGGTATTAATTACATTCTCCATGTGGTGCAACCATCACCACTGTCCATTTCCAAATGCTTTTCGTCACCCAAAACTCAGTGTCCCTTAAGCAATAACTCTCCATTCCCCCACTCCTCAGCTCCTGGTGACCACTAATCAACTTCTGCTTCTGCATTTGCCTATTCTAGCTGTTTTCTAATACACATTCAAATACATATATAATTTCTTAAATTAAAAAATATATATGTATTTTCAGCAGATACCACATGAAATGACCTTGTTTGACCACAGTGTTACAAACACAAGTTGTGTTTCGGGAAACACAGGCGTAGGGGAAAAAGCCTGTATTTCAGAACAAGGCCCAGCCCCAGGCGCAGTTGTGGACTCAGGCAGGCGTTTCAGCTCCCTGAGCCTCAGCTTCATCAGGTACATTCAGGACAGTGCTGCCTGCCCCACCTGTGGAGGCAGGAGAGCACGTGAGGTCACCCAGCCCAGGCCCCACAGCCCTGAGGAGGGCTCCCAGAGGGCAGCCGTTGATGGTGAAGTGCTCTGGCGCTCTTCTGTTGGCCTGCCCTCAAGTGGTTCTGTCACTGGCTTTACTCTTACCTCAGTTTTATAGGTAAAAAGCCAGGGCCGGAGAAGCAAACTGGCTTGTCCAAAGTCACAAGCCTTGGTGGCCCAGCCAGTACTGGTGGGGGTTGTGGCCTCAGAGCCTGGGCTGCCCAGCTGATCCCCCAGCCCCTTTGCTCCTGAACCTGTACAGAAACTTCCCTCCTGCTGCCCATCTGCATACCTAGCCACTTGTGGCCATTATGGGCTGTGCAGAAGAATCCAGAAGGCCAGGAAAGGGCAGGTTCCACATGTCTAGGTACAAGATTTGGACGTGTTAAAGCTCCTCTTCTCTGTCACAGTCGTCTTGGCTGATTATCACTAAGGTCTCAAAGCTTGTGAATGACTTTTTGAAAAAACACGAGTTAGAGCAGATTTGAGGTTGCTTCCCAGTTTGCTTCCTTGAGCAGGTTAGAGAGCTACAGGAATGAAGAGGTAAGCTAGCCACTCCACAGATGAGTTGGCTGGAGCCTGGACCTCCGTGACGAGTGCTAATATAATTATCCTAACAGCCAACATTCATTGAGCTGTTGCCGTGTGCCAGGTGCTCCTCAGTCCTTTAGATGTGATAACTAATTTAACACTCAACAACCTTGTAGGGTAGGTACTGTTATCATCCCATTTTCCAGATGAGTATGATGTGGCACAGAGGAGTTTACGTAATTTGCACAAGGTCACAAACAGTGGCAGAGCTGTGGACACATACATAATAATGGGTCTTAGGTTCAGTGCCAGAAGTTTGTTGGTTTTGCCAAAAATTTTTGGGGATGGCCACAAAAATGTAAACAGATGTCCAGCACCCAAGGGTGGCCTGTCAGCTCCCTCAGCCCCGCTACCCAGAAACACCGCTCTTCTTCCTTGCAAGTGCGGAACCGCTGAAGGCGCCACAGCTAGCGCTTTCAGCACCTTTGTGTGATTAGAGAAGGGTCCCCCATCCACAGTTCACCTGCTGGAAACTTCTCACCATGGATAAGCAGACACGTGGCTGGTGTCCTCTTAGATGAGGGGCGTCTGTGCCGCGCACACCTGCAACCCTGGCTGTTGGAGAGGTACGAGAGCTCTGGGGTCACCGGGCCCTGCCCTGACGCTGTGTCCGTTCCTCTCTCCACAGCCACCTTGCCGTGTAAGATCCTAAAGTGCAACTCGGATTTCTGGAGCGCCACGTCGGGCAGTCACTCGGAGGACGCCCCCGAGTTCTGCACGGCCCTGCGCGCCTACGCCTACTGCACGCGGCGCACGGCCCGCACCTGCCGGGGCGACCTGGCCTACCACTCGGCTGTCCATGGCATAGAGGACCTCATGAGCCAGCACAACTGCTCCAAGGATGGTCCCACCTCGCAGCCACGCCTGCGCACGCTCCCGCCAGCAGGGGACAGCCAGGAGCGCTCCGACAGCCCCGAGATCTGCCACTATGAGAAGAGCTTCCACAAGCACTCAGCGGCCCCCAACTACACGCACTGCGGCCTCTTCGGGGACCCGCACCTCAGGACTTTCACAGACCGCTTCCAGACCTGCAAGGTGCAAGGCGCCTGGCCGCTCATCGACAACAACTATCTGAACGTGCAGGTCACCAACACACCCGTGCTGCCCGGCTCCGCCGCCACCGCTACCAGCAAGGTAAGCCTAAGGGTGATGCTGGGCAGCCCCGCAGGTCACAGCACCTAGGCGTCATTGTCAGAAGGGCCCAGGCACAGCCCCAGGTGACTTCTGCACCTGCCATGTCCGTATTTCTTAGTAAATAGGCAAATTATTTAGAAAGCAGTGTTCTGGAAATTCTGTTAGGAGGTAATCCAACCTGGAGCCACCTCTCTGATTAGAGTGCTGTTTTTCAATTTGTGGACACAGCCAACTAAAGGATTGTGAAATCAATATTCTGATGCCAGAAACCTGCATATATATGTGTGTTCATGTTGTGTGTATATGTGTATATGCATATTTTCCTTTTTTGTTTCAGTAGGACAGGATAGCATAGGAGTCCTTGGGTGGCGCGGACGATTTAGCACTCGGCTAAAGGTTGGTGGTTTGAATCCACTCAGAGGTGCCACAGAAGAATGGCCTGGGAATCTGCTTCTGAAAGGTCACAGCCCTGAAAACCCTATGGAGTGCAGTTCTACTCTGAAACACATGGGGTCACCATGAGTTGGGATCAACTCAGTGGCATGGTTTTAAAATTGCATAGCATAGCATAGAATACATAGGAAAGGCAATATGTGAACACATTGTACATAGTAAGGGTAAATGTTGTTTTAAGAAAGTTCAGTTTCTGGTACACACGTGTGTGTGTGTATATACCAAACCAGCCAGTTGCCATAGAGTCGCTACCTACTCGTGGTGATCCCATGTGTGTCAGAGTAGAGCTGTTCTCCGGAAGGTTTCACTGGCTCATTTCTCAGAAGTAGATGTCTAGGCCTTTCTTTTGAGTCGCCTGTGGGTGAACTCGAACTTCCAGCCTTTTGGTTAGCAGCCAAGCACATTAACTGTACTAACCAGGGATTCCATGTGTACACATACATACATACATACATACTCTGTGTGTGTGTGTGTGTCAACACTGGATTGAGATACAAAATGGATTTCTTACTGGGGTGTAGTCAAAAAAATTTAGAAACACTCCCCAAAGCGCTCATTTTCAAACTTTTGGAATATTCTTTTCTTATCCTCATGCCAAATCTTGGTAGAACGCCAGTGTTGAAAACCAACAGATGTGGAGTCTCAATCTTTGCCCTCGAAGAGCTTACCGTCTAGTTGGAGCAAATGCCACACTTGGAAGTGGCCCTGCCTTCCTGCTGGGTGCCATGGTCCTGCCCGGCGGTTCTCATTTCTGGCTGCACATTTAAAACGGGCGAGGTTTTAGAGTAGAGTGATTCTGGGCCCCACTCCAGACCGTGTGAAACCAAATCCCTGGAGGTAGGGTCAGGCGTGTGTTGTTTAAGCCCCCAGTAGTTCTGCCGCTTGGCAGGTTGGGAACAACCAGTCCAGACCGGGGCTGCAGAGACCAGTCCGACTCTTCATCTCTTTGTCCTGCACGGGCACTTCAGAGGAGGTGGCCCCAAAGCAGACAGGGCTGTGAGTGTCGGGATGAGGGAAGACGGAATGGAGGGAAGACAGAGAAGCATCTTGACTGAGCACTCCAGGGCCACCCGTGTGCCTCCCTCCTCCTCCCGCAGAGCAGCCTTGTGGCTCAGGCAGTGCCATTTTTGACAGATAAGGAGCCTGAGGCTCCAAGGAGCCCAGCGACCTGCCCAAAGTGCAGTCAGCCAGCAGCGCTGAGCTGGGGTTCGGCCTGGGGCTGTGTGACTCCAGAGCCCAGTGTCTTCTCACATGTCACCTAGCAGTTCAGTTCTGGAACCACAGGTGTTTTTGAGAGCCTGCTGTTTTCTGACCCCAGAGGCTTCAGTGTCTGGGTAGCAGGAATCAAGTCCTCATGGGGCCACAGCAAGAGGTAGCCATGCCCCCAGACCCAGGCAGTAGGGGCTCTCCACCCCTTTGTTCATCGACTTCTGAGGAAGGGTCCCCATTGACCTCATTCAGACTCACCCAGAAAAGGCTAATGGGCTCCAGAGTCCAGGCAATGGGGACACATCTCCCTCCTCAGTGCACCCCTAGCCCTACGCACCAGAGCCCATCCAGGCTGGCAGGAGGGAAGTGCAGCTCATCCACAGCTGCGAGTGGCCCTGGGCTTGTTTTCCAAGGATGAGCATGTGAGAAGGCAGCGTGTCACCAGTGCCATTCGGGTCCATGAGGACGTTTCCATCTCTTCCTGACCCTCCACACCCTGGAGGTGCACTGTGAAGTGACCTGCCAGCCAGGAAAATGCTCGAGTCCCTGCTGCTTCCCGCTGTTCCAGTGGCCCTTGCATACGCCCAGGGGGTCTCTCTCCTAGGCCCGCCAGCTTGGGAGGAAACAAGCGGGCCCTTCGCCCTGTGGGCACCCTCACAGGCCTGTGTGCTGGCCTGCCCAGGACAGCCGAGGTGTGGCCAGCACCTCTCCGCCCACTGCCCCTCCCAGCCCTCCACAACAGAGAGGCCTGCTACAAGGACCCAGCCTCCTTCCCTGAGGCCCTGCACCTACCTACCACCCTCCCTCCCTAGAGCCAAGGTAAATGAATGCCTGAGCCTGCAGCTTCTAAATCCGGCAGCAGCAGACTCTGCTTGGGAGGGGCCCTGGCTTCCTGTGACATCCTGAGGGCTGTCAAGGCAGGGAGGTCTGAGGGTGGGAGAGGGACCTGGACCCCAGATGGCCTGCCCCTCCCAACCCAGGGTGGTGTGGGCATCTGATATGCCCACAGAGCCAGGCCATGTTTCTATGCGGAGTTGTGGTTTGCTGGTCACAAAGGCAGGGCTGCTGCCCTGTTGACTGGCAGGGGTCACAGGGTAGAGGGAGAGCCTGCCCACTCCCTAGGCAGCATAGTGTTGGGGCCTGCAGCCTGTGCCTGGGCTTAAGACACCTGCTACCACCCGCCACCACCCCAGCTCCCCGCAGACCACACTGGGCCTGTAAGCCCAGGGATGCTGTCAAAAATCCAAGTGAATTAATCATTCACTCATTCACTCTCTTGTGTCACTCGTTCACTTGACCAGCATTTTTGTAACACTTGTTCTGTTCCAGCTCGCTGCTGGGCACTGTGGGAGACAGAGGATGGCAGAACCCGCCCTCCGAGCAGGGCAGCTGGGTAGGAGGGTGGTTCCAGAAGGACGCAGGTGTATAACAGAGCTTGGCTGACCCCATCCCTCTCAGCTCTGACCGTGGACCACCTCTGCTGTCTTTTGCTGAGAGCTCAGTGGCCTGCCGTCACCCCTTCAACCAGGAGGCGGGTGAGGCCCTACTGGGGGCCAGTGATGGGGCTGGTCTCAGAACTGAGGCCAGACGCGGGCCTGTGGTACACCCTTGACCTGCCCCTGCCTGTTCTTTCAGGCCTTGCTCAGGTGCTTCTGTTGGTTCAGCACCTCTCACACACGTGCCCATCTCTGTGCTGGGCATTGCCCACCCTTCCCGCAGCTCTCGGGCACATGGACAACAAAGGCCAGCAGAGGGGTGTGCTGTGAGTCACATCATAGATGTGCTGAAACCCATGTGAAATTGTGCACTACACATTAGTAAGTAAACACCAGTAAGCCCATGCGTACCTTACTTTCTGGTTAATCTGCCCTTGGCTGTGACAGGTGCTGGGTGACAGATGTTAAGGGTCTCTGGGGGCCCTGGCTCTGCCCAGGGCACTGGGGAACGCTTCTGGGAGTCGTCCACGGAGCTCGCCTCTGAAGATCATGGGCCAGTAGGATCCCTAGGTGAAAGAGATGGGAGGAGGCAGCATGGGAGCCAGGCAGGGCATTAGAGAGCAGCCCGGAGCCTCCGGGAGCAAGGACCTGGTAGGCCTGGGGCATTGGGCCCAGGACCCTCAGGGAGGGCCTGGGAGGCCAAGGGGCTTTTATCTCCAAGGTGATGGTGCCCCTTTGGCTTTTGTCACCCCCACAGGGGCTCAGACTCCTCTGCTCACTGAACACACTCCCTTTTGTTCCCCATCAGCCGGGCAGACCCCACCTCCACCCTGCCTGCCTGCCTACAGGGCTCCACTGCGGGCCAGCCCCTCCCCCAGCTGCCCAGAGCATGTCCTCCCTGCCTGCCCCTTACCCTCACAGCCCTGCAGCCATGAGCTTGGCCTTCTCAGATGGAAGCTCTGTGGGCGAGCCCTGACCCACATACCTGGAGTCTTCCCCTCCCCTGCCCCATGGGGCCTCACCCAGGGCCCTCTGCTCATTTCCCTTGAGACTGGCATTATCCAGCCGGCCCGGCGCTCTGTCTTCATGGATGGTTGAGGGCGAGGGTTTTCCAGCTTCCCGCCCCCTGGGCCCGGCCTCCATTGGCGCTTGTCCAGATGGAGCGGAAGGTGCCGGGATTGCCTGCTGCTGAGTGCCCAGCCCCCATGCTTACACCTGAGGGTCTCCCTCTTCCCAGCCATGCTTCTCACACTCCATTTTACAGGAGATGAACCTGAGGTACAGGAGGTCTGTTGGCCTCCAGACCCTGTCCCCACCTTTCCTCTTCACCTAAGCACTTCCCTCAGTGTCATGCGATGTAAATTGTCTCCTTCCTGTGCCTCTCCCAGGTTGGGAGCTCCATGGGGACCGGACTTTTGAACTGCCCTGTTCCCTTGTGTCCCCAGCCCTAGTACAGGGCCTGGCCTAGTGGTGGGCTCCATAAATGGTTGTGGATGAGGCCTGGGCCCTGCCCCGTGCCCAGCACAGTAGAAAGGGCTATAGCCCGGTGGATGGTGGCCAGCCCCTGGGGGCATCGCAGGCAGGGGTAGCAGCCGCGCCTGCGGACACGTTGGCAGTGTGCCGCCTGGCTTTCGGCAGGCCCCCTTCATGCTGTTACTTGTGGTTGATTCCGTGGCATGGGTGCCAAGAACAGTCAGGCAGCCTGTCAGCCTTCCAGAAGGCTGTCTCCACTAGCGATGGCGGTTAGAGTCCAAACCAGCCTTTCCTGTTCCAGGGAGACAGATGGGACTTGGAAAGCAGGACCCCCCTCTCACCCCATGTCTGTGTGGCCGTGCACACCAGGGCAGGGACACCAGAGTCTCTCTTCCCTCTCCCCCTCCCCAAATGGCAGGACCACCCACTAGCCAGACCACCCTGGCTGGGCCCACCTCCCAGCCCCCCAACAGGCAGCCCCCACATCAGGGGTGGGGGAGCAGCCGGATAGAGAGGAGGAGGAAGCAGGAGGCTGAACCATACGAAGCTCCATTTTTATCTGTCAGAGATGGCAGAATAGCGGCAGTTTCATGTGGTCCGGTACTCAGGGCTCAAGCTGGAGGGAGAGGCTGCAGCCACCTGAGACAGCCCATAGCCAACTGGATATGTGCCCAGTTCCCCAGGACCAGGTCTGTGCGGGGACAGGCTCAGCCCTCCCAGGGAAGGAGACAAGGAAATGGAGTCTGTGCCCAGAGCATGTCAGGGCCTCCCAGTTTAGTGCCTGGTCCACCCCGGCAGCACCTCCACGGCCTCTGAATTCAGAGCCAGCATCCCTCCCTCCCCACACTGCAAGCAGGTGGGTGCCATTCAGCAAGCAGAATGTGCCCCTCGCAGGCCTGCGCACCCACCTGGCGCTCCGCACCACGAGACTTCTCACGTCGTAATGTCTTTTGAAATCCAAAGGAAAAAAGACTAACAGAATCCAACACAGACTGGACTGGTCTTTATACCAACACAGTTGTCAAATATAATTTTTAATATTGCTGTGGAGGAAGGGGCCCCTGAAAGCAAAAGTGCTTGAAGCCCTCAAAAGTCATACTGCAGCCCTGCCCCTTGCTGAGTTCCTCCCACCCTTGCCTTTCCAACTGACCAGGTTGACATGGGGAACTTTTCTCAGAAGCCCTGGCTCAGGGTCTTCTTGCTTTTTTGGCCTTTCTGAAGGTCCCTGGCCCCTCATGCACTGGGCACCCCTTGGCCTGCCAGCACTCACCACCTGGTTACCCCTAAGACTTCCACTAGTGTGGGGGACCTCCAGAGCAAAAACGACACAGGGCCAGGATACGTCCAGCCAGGCTGTCATTACCCTGTTGGCTTGCTCACGCCAGAATTTTCTGTGGCCCCTTCCTCGTCCTTGGATCTGTCCTTCAGCACCTGCTCCTGAGGCCGCTCCCTGCCTGGCCTTGCCCTCAGCCTCCCGAGTCCCTGGAGGACAGACTGTTCATGTCTATGCCCTCAGCCACCCCTGAATTGCAGCCAGACGCACTCCCCAGCCTGCAGCCCTGCCCTCAGCCTCTCTAGGCTGACCTCTCCCTTAACTCTCAAGCCTGAGCTGAGTCCATCTCTGGCTCTCCCTGCCTTCCCTTCCCCCACCAGAGCTGGTTTTTGTTTCCTCTTGATCCTAGCACGGGCCCTGCCCATGCCATACGCTGCTCTCCAGAAAGGCCCTTAGCACCTCCCGTTGCTGCTATAACCAATTCCCACAAACTTAGTGGCTTAAAACAACAGAAATCTGTCCTCTTACATTTCTGGACGGTGGGCACTGATGGTTCAGTGATAGAATGCTCCCCTTCCGTGCAGGAGACCAGGGTTCCATTCCCAGCCAGTGCACCTCATATGCAGCCACTACTCGTCTGTCCATGGAGGTCGTATGTTGCTACGTTTCAGCACAGCTTCCAAACTAAGACAGACTAGGAAGAAAGGCCTGGCAATCTATTTCCAAAAATCAGCCAGTGAAAATGATGGTCCAGTCCGCAAGCAATCATGGAGATGGCGCAGGACTGAGCAGCATTTTGTTCTGTTGTGCCTGAGGTCACCATGAGTGGGGGGCTGACCTGACAGCGGCTGACAACAACAACAGATAGTTCTGGAGAAGTCTGAAATGAGTCTTAAATCAAGGTGTCCGCAGGTTTGTTTCCCTCTGGAAGCTCTAAGGGAGAATCCTTCCTTTCCTCTTCCAGCTTCTGGTGGCTCCACGCATTGCTTGGCTTGTGGGCTTATCACTTCAGTATCTGCCTGCATGGTCATGTTGCTCTATCTTAAGATCCTTACCTTAATCATATCTGCAAGGCCCCTTTTGCCACATGAGGAAACATTCACAGGTTCCAGGGATTAGGACCTGATGCCTTTGGGGCCATTATTCAGCCTACCACATAGACTAGTGGTTTTCCTTTTTTTTAATTAGCTATGCTTTTATTTTTATGGTTCCCTTCTGTATAAAGTAAATAAGGCTGGTTTTCTGTTCAGGGTAGTGATCTAAGGTTTCCTTTCTAAGTAACTTTTTTAAGTAAAAAAGGCAAGTTTTATAGAACAGTATTAAAAACAAATCAAACCAGTGACCATCCAGTCCATACGGACTCATGGCGACCCCATGTGTGTCAGAATCGAACTGTGCTCTCTAGGGTTTTCAAGGCTGTGACCTTTCAGAAGCAGATCACCAGGCTTTTCTTCCAAGGAGCCTCTGGGTGGGTTTGAACTACCAACCAGCCTTTCAGTTAGTAGTCGAGTGCTTAAGTGTTTACACCACTCAGGGACTGAAGTCCAGAATAGTGCAGAACTGTGACCAAAATGAGCATGGGAAAGTCTGGGACCTCCTGGGGCCTCTAGTCCAGAGCACCTTGAGGGAAGGTGAGCGGGGCCCTCTCTCCCCACAGTGAACGTCTGCTGGCCTGCAGTTGCTGGCACCACCTAACCCGCTTTCCTCTGCCCCCTCCCCGCAGCTCACCATCATCTTCAAGAACTTCCAGGAGTGCGTGGACCAGAAGGTGTACCAGGCCGAGATGGACGAGCTCCCAGCCGCCTTTGCCGACGGCTCCAAGAATGGCGGGGACAAGCACGGGGCCAACAGCTTGAAGATCACAGAGAAGGTGTCCGGCCAGCACGTGGAGATCCAGGCCAAGTACATCGGTACCACCATCGTGGTGCGCCAAGTAGGCCGCTACCTGACCTTCGCCATCCGCATGCCGGAGGAGGTGGTCAATGCCGTGGAGGACCGGGACAGCCAGGGCCTCTACCTTTGCCTGCGGGGCTGCCCCCTCAACCAGCAGATTGACTTCCAGGCCATCCATGCCGTGGCCACTGAGGGCCATGGTGCCCGCAGGCCAGCGGCTACCAGTCCCACACCCACGACCCCCGAGACCTTCCCCTACGAGACGGCGGTGGCTAAGTGCAAGGAGAAGCTGCCCGTGGAGGACCTCTACTACCAGGCCTGTGTGTTCGACCTGCTCACCACAGGCGACGTGAACTTCACGCTGGCCGCCTACTACGCCTTGGAGGACGTCAAGATGCTGCACTCCAACAAAGACAAACTGCACCTGTATGAGAGGACTCGGGAGCTGTCGGGCCAGGCGGCCGCTGCACCGCTGCCCCTGGTCCCCCAGCCCCTCCTCAGCGCCCTCCTCATCCTCCTTGCCCTGCTCCCTGTGTTCTTGTAGGACATAGAGGAGGCGAGAAATCTGTCCCCAGGCACATGGGCCCCTGAACCCTCATTTCTCCATTTGAGGTGCCGGCCAGTAGGTGCAGTATGGCAGGCCGTTCCCTGCAGCCCAGCCGTCTCCTCAGGACTCGGGGAGCAGAGGAGGCCACTAGACCAGTGGGCCTGTGGGACAGTTACCTCAGAGCTGCTTCGGCCTGCCTGCCAGCAAGGGCTCAGGGGCATGGGACGTCCCCTCAGCCCTTCTTGCTAGTGCACGTGACAAGGTTGTGGTGACTGGTGCTGTGATGTTTGTGACCGTAGAGTTGTGTGAGAGGGAGAGCAGCTCCCCTCGACCCCCACCCCGCAGTGTGAATGTGCAAACCAGAGCCCCCAGGCGAGCCCCTCCCCACCCACCAGAGAGACACTGGGACCCGTCAGAGTCAGCTCCCCCACTCCCCTGAAATGCACTGAAACAGGCTGGGCCGACTGCCACAAGCTGGCCCACGGGGCGCCCTGTGCCCACCACACGCACACACCCCACATGAGCACACTCATTCGCGCGCCCCAAGCCAGAGGAGATGCCCCACCTACCCGGCCCCCCATGGGCTGAGTGGGGCTGAGGCCCTGGTGAGGACCCATCCCCAGGCAGGGCCCTCAGCCTTTTTAGCAAATTAGTGAGATCTGTTGGCCACAAGGTTGTGCCCTCCTGGTGCCCTCCTGCCCTTGACCGCTCTATGAGACCCCATGTCCGCCCACCCATCCGGAGAGCCCTGCTGAAGGGACGGTGACTGTGCCACTCGCAGGCTCAGATACCTTTCTCTGGCCCCTCCCTCCACCCACCCCACTGTGCATTGGAAGCCGGTCCTTGGTTCTGAATGTTTAAACGGAGAAAAGACCCCGTTGATTTCTGTTCCTTTTTCTCCAGCAAAGGGTAGAGCCCCTGGGCAGGGCGATTGGGCCACAGGG
>NW_004443955.1:21821920-21823941 GCF_000243295.1 Trichechus manatus latirostris
TGTCTTTGAGTTTCTTTTCTGAGCTGACTTTGGTTCCTTTGGAGGGTGGAGGGTCAACTTTGGTGGTACATGTGGATTTGGGGGTGGGTGGGAGGATGGGTTGTGTGTGTGTGAAAAGTGTTGTGTGTGTGGAGGCTACAACAATGTAAAAATTAAAGCCCCCACTTTACAACAAGCTGTGTTTGGGGCTTGTTGGGTCCAGGTTCCTCTTTTGCTCTGGCCAAGCTAGAATGTTGTAGTAGAGCCCTCTGGGACGAGGCTGGGTTGGCTGGCCAGAGATCCAGATGACCCCATGTCAGCAGCTATTGTCAGCCTATGAGTTCCAGTTGTGGGACGGTCACTGTCACCCTCTCTACCAGCTCCCCTCCCCAAAGGCATGACGGGCCCCAGAAGACCCCTCACCATGTCCACCCATCCATCCGTGTTCCGGGACCGAGCCCCCTCCCTTCGCAATCTGGAGGCAAAGGAGGGCCCTGCCAAGAGAACCATTATCCACATCAGTATGAGAAGGACCACAGCACTCATGGGGCCAGGTTCATTGCAGAGCAAGACCACATTTCACCCTTAAAAACTTGAAAGTGTCAGGAACGAGTTCCTCCCCATTTGACAGATGAAGCTGATACTTGGAGAGATGACTTGCCTAGAGTTCCCAGCAATTGCGGGTGGGGTCAAGGAGTCCACCTAGATCTGTTTTGCCTGAAGTTCCTATTCTTAGCACTAATGGACATGAGGCAGAATAACAGTGCAGTTAAGTCAGGCCACATCCAGCTCCTTCACCTTCTACTGATGTGACTTTGGGTAAGTGACTCAGTTTCTCTGAACCTCCATTCCCGCCTTTGTAAACAGGGAGCGCCGATTACGCAGGGTTGTTTGGAGAGTCCATGTGTTAATTCCTGTGAGGCACTTAGAATAGGGGCCAGCACGCGGTGTCCAGTGGTGGTGCTGTCATTGTTACACCAAAGCAAGAGGAGTTGTGAGTGAGGGTGGGGGGAGGGGAGAGGAGCGGGCCACACCAGCCCTGGGAACGTGTGAGGGAGGTGGACCTAGAGACTGGCAGGAGGAGGAATTGGAAGAGTGAGCATTTACGCCAACCCCAGGCAGAACAGGAAGGCCAAAAACAGAAAGGGGGAACTTTCTGGGGCCCTGACTTCACACAGGCTCCCAGTGAGAACATGGGCGTTTAGGGGGTGGGGGCAAAGAACCAGGTTGGAAAAGACGAGACCAGAACAAACCCACACCTCTTATCCAGTTGCCCGAACTGTCAGAACGCGCTGCTGACAGAACGCTCATCCTCAGAAGCACTTGGGATGAAATAAACAGATGGGGGGAGGCATAACTGAGGCGGCAGAGCCCCTGGCACGTGGCCAGCGCAGAAGACTAGATTATTGAGGAGGCAGGGCACACTGGAGGAAGAAATGCCTCCAGTCCACCATCAGATGGAAGTGCTGTGGGCACTTGCTAGAAAATAGTCTTGGTTTGGAATTTTTTCAGGATCTAAAACTAACCAGTTGCAGCTCTGTTCCAAGTAGCAGGCCACTAGCTGCCCTCAAGAACATGGAAATTTTCGTTTCACCATGAATATGGAATGCAGCATCTTGAGCTAAATGATCCCCAAGAAGCAGCTTCATCTTGCACTGCGGGCTCAGTTTGAAGCAAAGACCTCTCAGTGCCAACTTAATCCAGGCCAGCCAGCCGGGAGGTAAATGCATTAACAGATGTAGGTACGGGCACACCTCACTCAGTCCCAATTTACTCGCTGCTGTGTGATGAGAACTCTTGGAATTCTTGTTTGGCAAAGCAGAATGAGTAAGGATAGAAGAAAACAGGAGAGAAGGGGCCATCAAAACGAACAAGAATCATTTATAATGAAGGGGCAATTTCTGGGATGACAACAATTACCAGAAAACTGAAGCAGAGGCCTGTTAGAGCATCCAAGTCGGGCCAGAGAGCGTGCCGGCCGGCGGGTGGCACTTGGGGTCGGGCTGGCAGACTTGGAGTCAAAACTGGCTCTGCCCATTGCT
>NW_004443955.1:21824909-21839996 GCF_000243295.1 Trichechus manatus latirostris
GAATAGACTCGATGGCAATGGGTTTATAAAGACAGAGGAGACCCAGGAAGTCAGATGAGAAACAGGTGGTCAGGGGAGACCCCGAAAGTCAGAGGAGAAACAGGAAGTCAGGGGCTATTGCATGAGTCCAAGCAGAGGCAGTGGTGACAGGATGGCATTGGCAGCATGAGAGATGATCGTCGTTGGAGTGAAATAAGAAGGTAGAGCTCACAGGGTTTGCTGAGCGTGTGGGGAACGAGAGAGCTTGAAAGGAGACCCAAATAGTGCCCAGAGTGTGGAGCCTGAGCCCCCGGGGTAAATAGTGGTACCACTTCCTGACACGGGGAAGACCACAAGGCAGCAGGTTTGGGATGCTGGAATCAAAATTTTATTTTGGGACACACTGGAAAGCATGAGCAGCTTGATTGTTTTTAATTTTTAAATTTAAACGATACAAGCGTGGCAGAGCAATTGTTGAGAAGTGCTGTGCTCATAGAATAAAACCAAACCCATTGCTGTCAAGTTGATTCTGACTCACGGTGACCCTACGTGTTGCAGAGTAAAACTGCTCCATAGGGTTTTCTTGGCTATAATCTCTACAGAAGCAGATCACCAGGACTTTCTTCCATGGCACTGCTAGGTGCGTTCAAACTACCAACCTTTAGGTTAATAGTTGAGAGTAAACCATTTGCACCACCCAGGGACCTTTGCTCATAGAATAAATTTCCCAAATGAAGGAAACTGTGTTATTTATTGTTTAACAAGCTGATTGCAAAGACACCGTTGATAAGACTGGCTCAGTGTCTGCTAGCTGTAACTCAGGGGCTAAAGACATCAGAAGGCTGAGTTCCTGCAGAGAATCCTGGGAGCCCCCAGGCTTGGGCCAGCCCCGGGCCATCATACACTTGGAAAAGGACAGCTGGGTTCACCAAGGTGGGGCTTTACAGCAAATTCTAAATTATGCATGGACTGAAGTTCTGATTGTGATGAGAAAAATGATGCTAATATTTAAAAAAAAGAAAACTAATAAGATAGCAGGGAAGCTTGGGAAGGGGTATGATCAACGCCCCTTGGCTACTGGATGCAGCTTGAGGTGGTGGAGATGGGGGTGGGGGGTGGGGCAGCTAGAAAGATTCGAATTCAACTCCTGGACTTACCACTTACTAGCTGTGTGACCTGGAACCTCAGTTTCCACATCTGCAAAATGAAGGTGGTCGTTCCTACTGCAAGGGTGGTTGAGAAGACTGATAGGAGCAATGATGAGAAAGAATATATAAATATAAAAGAAAGCACCGAGCAAATCACAGACGCTCAACAAGTGCTGACTCTCCTGACTCGCTCCCTTCTCTCCCCACCTCCCACCGGTCACACTGCTTGGGGCCATCCAAATTCATCAACCCCTTCATTGAACAAACCTCCACAGGCAGCTCCTGTACCAGGAACAAAGCAACCAGTCAAACAGTTTTCTGCCCCCAGCTCACTCCCAGGATGATTGATGTGAGCTGGAGAAAGGGCATCTTGAAAGAAAGGCCCATCTAAAGCCTCAATATGTGTGTGTCCCACGAATACCTCACGGCACACAAGGGCAGGATCCATATTTGTTCAATGTCCTTTTCCTTGTGCAAATCTCTTAGGGTATGGCTTAGTTATCACATGTCTTTGGTCTGATTGGCGTTACTTGTCAGATTCTTGGAACAGTTGAAGAGTTCTTTATTTAGCTCCTGTTTGGGTCAAAGAAGTGGATATTCTGGCCAGGGATCAGTGGGAAGACCAGGCCCCAAGCCCCCGATCAGGAGTCTAGGGGCCTCTGATCCCATGGAGGGTCCCACTGTCTCGCTGTGAAACCTTCACCTCCCTACTCTGTAAGGCCAAGGACACTAGCTGTTCGATAGCTTCCCTTAGCTACCTACCCCACCCTTCTAGACTTTTCAACATTTTTGGCCATTTAATTTTTCCTGCTTATAATGTGGGGTTAGTACAAGAGCACTGAAGGCAGAGGAACAGAAATTAACACTCTCACGGGTGTCCCCCAGATCTAAAGCCTGAAAGGCCCAGGGTCTGAGAAGGAGATGGTTCTGGGGTGCCAGTGGATCCTCACCTGTCGGTGCCTGTCCACCAGTCCCCTTGGGGTAAAATGGCCCAGCCTCCTTGTCACTAATGCAACTCTAAAATACTCCGTTCCTTTCTCCCTCCCTCCTGTCCAAATTATCTAGAATTTGCTTAAATTGATTTAAAAAGATGTTCATCAAAATGAAAAATCTTTTTTTAACTCATGGAGCCCTGGTGGCACAGTGATTAAGAGCTTGGCTGCTAACCAAAAAAGGTCATCAGTTCAAATCCACAAGCTGCTCCTTGGAAACCCCACGGGGCAGTTCTACTCTGTCCTCTAGGGTCACTATGAGTCGGAATGGACTCCACGGCATACAACAACAACAGAGACCTCTAAGACTTCCACCTGAACACAATACATCTGTAACCCCCAAGTCTGGGGACATGCTGGACTAGCTCATGACTGGAGAGGGAGTCGTTTATCTGGTTACTGCTTGAACCCACTGCCAGATAGAGCAGGACTCAGGTGAAGGAGGCGGCAAGCGCTCAGGGCACTGGGGGTGCAGGGGAGAGAGTGTGGTTGGGTGGACTAAGAGGAGGACGTGGGCTGGGGCAGCAGGAGCACAGAGCAATGCGGGAAGAGAGACCTCTCTGGAACCAGGGGGCAGGGAGTGCCAGGGGTGTGGGCCGGCCTCAGGACAGGTCACTCACCAGGTACGTCACCCCCGGTGGGCCAGGCTGTGTGGTGAGTGCTGTACTCCTCATGGCAGCCTCTCAGGTAGGTGATACTGTTGGCCCATTTCCCAATAAAGACACCGAGGCCTCCGTACTGTCACACGGTGAGGGAGGAACCTGGTTGAACGGGAACAGCCTGCCCCAGAGTCCCTGCTCTCAGCACGATTTCCGCGAGGGTCCTGGGTCTCCTCACTAGGCCTTGCATCCCTCTTTTTCAAGCCCACTTGGCTCTCCACTCTGCTGCCACCCCCGGGCCTTTCTCCCTCCTGGCCCTCCTGCCTGGTGCAGAGCCCTGGGCCAGGACTGGGCTGCCTCACAGGATGAGGTAGCCAGGCCTGCTCCTCCTTCCACTGCTAAAGCAGTCAGGCCTCAGGTGTGCCCCAGCTATCCTGTATGCTACAACACTGAAATACCACAGTGGTTACAGAACAGCCACTTGTCTGAGACCCTAAAGGGCCCCGGTGGCACAGATCGTTAAGCGCTCAGCTATCAACCAAAAGGTTGGCACTTCAAATCCATTCAGAGGCGCCTTGGGAGAAAGGCCTGGAAGTCTCCTTCTGAAAGGTCACAGCCTTGAAAACTCTATGGCATACAGTTCTACTCTGCAACATATGGGGTCACCATGAGTCAGAATCCACTCAATGGCAACTGGTTTCTGGTTTTTGAGTCCCTAAGGCTCCACCCTGGTGGCACAGTGGTTAAGTACTCGGCTGCTAACCAAAAGGTCAGGGGTTTGAACCCACCAGATGCTCCACAGGAGAAAAATACAATAGTCTGCTTCCATAAATATTTATAGCCTTGGAAACCCTATGGGACATTTCCACTCTATCCTAAAGTTGCTGTGAGGCAGAATCGACTCAACGGCAATGGGTTTTTTAAGGCTCCACTACCATTCTAGGTCTTTCCCTGAGACCCCCTGGACCTTCCCACAATCCAGGGAATACAAAGTTAACACCTGGCACAGCACGAAGCCTTGCAAATGCTGCTCCACAACTGAGAACCACACTGTCCTGGCTACTGAGCGCTTGAAATACACGCCCGCCCCCAGGTCCAGGAGGCCAGGGATTAGGGCCCTGACTCTGGCCTGAGCCCCCAGAAAGGGTAGCACCCACCTTCCCTCTCCCATACCCCCTCTTTGGGCACCTCACTAGAGAGAGGGTTCCCAACCCAGCAGCCGCCCCCAGGATCACTGTGTAGCCAAGGACCAGCCCAGCCAAGGACCAAGTAGGAAGGAGGCCTAGCAGACCCACAGGGGCACTGCCTTCATTCCACACACCCCGCCCCCCAGCACCTACATGGGCCCGAGCGGAGGCAGGGGCCAGAGTACAGAGGTGGAGAAACCAGGTCGCTGTCTGGTGTGGGGCGTCAGAGGGCACCAAGGGTTCTGGTGGTGTCTGTGGACACAGGGAAGGGAGAGGAATGGGGACAGGAACAGCCAGGCCAGGGAAGGCTACTCGGAGGAAACCATGCTTGAACTGAATCATGAGGATGAACAGGTGTTCACCAGGCAGATGGAGGACGAGGTGGGGGCGGGGGAGAGGGACAGTGGCCTAGAGGTCCTCAAATATCTGAGGTTGCAAGAGGCATCCAGGCTGGCTGCAGTGCGGGGCCCCCAGGATTCAGACCAAGTGGAACTGCCCCGTAGGTTTCCAAGGCTGTAAATCTTTATGGAAGCTCAAGAACAGAGGGAAGTTTAGAGTGGCCAGCTGGGGCAGGTTGTAGAGAGCCTGGAGCCAAACCAAGGGGCTTCGGGGTTAAGGTAGGGTCTCAGGAAGCAGCAGAGGGATGTGAGGGGCCTTGTGACTGCCACAGGAAGATGCGAGGGAAAGGAGGCTGTCCTGGTGGGAGCAGGACCCCGCGCAACCCTGAGCTGTGGCTAGAGGTGAGGGTGAAGACGGGGCGAGCCGGGCTTGGCTGCTGAGGCCCCCAGAGGGGCCACCACCGGCCAGCACTGCCCTCAGGCCTCCTGCTCCCAGCCTCCACCCGCCCTCCGTCCTCTGGCACACGTCCGCGTCTCCTGGTGTGTGGAGGGAGCTCCATCGTGGGATCTGCCGCCCTGGAGAGCAGCACGTCAGGCAAGGGGAAGGACAGCAAGCCGTCTGTTTGTGGAGATCTGCTGCCCTCTGCTGGACAGTTCTAGAAACACATTCACCCAGGGCCCTCGTCTCAGCTCCTGAGGATGGCGTCCCATCCCAAAACACATGCAGGCCCCACCTCGAGTGGTCTCCGACCGCCCGGTCGCCTCATCCCCAGGGTGTTACAACTTCACCCTCTGGTAAGAATGCCAAGCCCATCACGTGCGCTATCTCTGACCTCAGCCGCTCCTGCCACAGCCTGGCGAGGGGCCACCATTATCTGCAGTTTGTAACTGAGGCTTGGGGAGGTTAAGAATGGGCCAAGAACACCAGCCAGTAAGGGGCAGAGCCAGGTTTCAAGCCTAGGTCTGTCCATCTCCCACTCCCCACCCCCTCACTGCTCCAGGCCCTTCCCCTGGTTTCCTCCACCAGGGTGACTGCCAGCAGCCCGTCCCTCTCCGCACCTCGCTATTTTCTTCATGGCACTTTGCTGTTATTGTGTCCTTGCATGGTGCCTGCCTCCCCACCTCCACATCTAGAATGTCACCTCCAAGAGGGCAGGCGCCACATCCTTCTAGTTTACCGCTGTGTGTCCCCCTCTCTCAGGACAGGGCCTGGCCCACAGCAGGGGCTCAAGGTCTCCGTCAAGTGAAGTCTTCTCTCGGTAACTTTCTAGTCCCAGCTGTGTCTCCCCCAGACTGCGCTCCTTGAACAGGGTCTCTCCATGTTCAGATGGTTCTGGTCCCTGCTGGCCTTTCTCCCAGGAATTCAGTCTCCCCCCAGAGCAAGGTGCGTCCTGCCGAAGCCCCCGCCCTCTTCCTTTGGCCAGCTGGGCTTTGAGAAGGAGCAGCTCCATGTGTCGGGCGGGCTCTGAGGGAAGCGAGGCCCTGCAGGCCAGGCAAGACTCACCCCAGGTCGCCCCCGACCTCTGCGGGGTGCTTGCCGGATCCCACCCCTCCCGGGCCTAGGACACTGCCACCATCTGGGTAGCCCTGAAGGTTTGCAAACCTTTTCCTTTTCCACGGTTCACGCTGGCAGTCACAAACCTCATGAACCCAAGAAGCTGTCTCCTCCCGTTGGAAATGAAGATGGAAAGGCCACCAGCCCAGCCACACACAGGAGGGCCACCCAGGCGGGCACTGCCTTTCCTGCTGTAGCAGCCCTGTAGACCAGCCCCGAAGGCCACTGCAGTGTTCACGGTTGGTGGAGGACTGCACTATAGGAACAACTCCCTCGCAGGTCATGGAGGAAATGTGTGTGAACCCTGCACACAGCACCTGGCTGGAGGACTGGAGGCTAGAAGCCTGCAGGTCAACCGTGTCCATGTCCCCAACATGCCAGATAACGGTGTGGTCAGATGCAAACCAGGTGGCCTGGCCACACTTGCCATCTCACCACGTTCCGTGGTCACAATGCCAAGTGGAAAGTCACCAAGACATCCAGCCTAAGGTGGACTCCCACCAGCAGCAACGGGGCAGACACCACCAGGGTCCATGTTCTTACACGTCACACTGCGTCCCTTCCCCACTTCAACAAAACACGAGGGCCGGAGGTGACACAGGCTGAGCGGGACTCCAACCTCCCAGCGGGCGGGGAGCCTGGCACGGAGTCTAATTCAGACAAAGCACCGAGGGCAAGCCAGGTGCATGCAGTTCCTTTAGGAGCTGCAGGTTGGGACCCGGAGCCCAGACTTGGGTCTGGCAAACGGCGGCAGCGCCCAGTGTTGCAGTAAGTGACCCTTCTGCTGGCGCTGAGGAGGACTTGCCTCCATGCCAGGCGTGCGAGGTCCCGCCAGCGAGGAGGGAGGGCCAGGCCCACTTCTTCCAGTAAAAGGCGGCGTTCTGGCAGCGGTCAGTTTAAAAGCCTTGTTGCTATTGTAAATCATAATAAGCTGATTATGGCAGCTTAAAATAAAATTTTAAAATAAAATTTCCCAAAGTCGTTCCAACCTAGATTTTGAGTTGGAACAGGATTAGGATGAGTTGCTTTATCGGCAGGAATAGCCCTCAGCTCTCATGTTTCACTCAGCGCTCCATGAACTCACACCCCCGCTCCCCTCCCTGCAGTTGCAAGGCCCTGTGTCCAAGTCTGGGCTGATCACTTCGCTCTCTCCGTGGAGCAGAGCCCCAGGGGTTAACTCTGAGCAGACACATGGGTTTACTTGGTATGAAGAATGAAGAGCTTCACAAAGATTTGCTGGGTTTCAAAGTCATTAATGTACTCGTAAAAATCCGTGGGTGTGGGCAAATTTCTCCTGCTCCCTTCAGCCGGGGACCTCCACCAGCAGGCTGCTGCCACCCGTCCTGTCTGGGCCTCACAGAAGCCGGGCCTGCCCTCCGTGCCAAATTGCTAGAGTTAACATTTGTGTCAGTGTTTCCATTCTAAAACGCTTTTTTCCCCTCCAAGAATATATAACCAACTGTTAAATTACCCTCAAGGCTGCAGGCTGGCAGACAAGGTGTTTTTTATTCCTTCTGAGCAGAGAGGGCTGTGGGACCCCCATTTGGGCGCCCACAGGACTTCAAATGCACCCTTCCCAGTCTTCTCAGGGGCCTCCTGGGCAGGACGTGCACTGAGGAAAATCAAGGTAGTCCTGCTCAACTGCTGCTTTTGGCTCCCTGAGGTCAGCTCGTGGGGTGCAGGGCTGTGGGATTTGGACTGGTGCTGCTCCAGTCCGGGCACTGTACAGCCTCAGCAATGGATGCTGAAGCACGTGAACTCTTAACACACCTGTGCAGCACAACCCCGGACCCATCAGCACACCCGGGGTTGAGAAGGGAGGAAAAAAAAAACAGCAACTTTAAAAGGCTCCGTTTCCCTGGGGAATCGGGTGGAAGGAGGAGTGTGCTGTCACAGTATGGGGAGCGCAATTAGGGTCACACAACAATGTACGTATAAATTTTTCTATGGGGAAAAAAAAATTTTTTAAAGTTTGAAAGAAAAAAAAGGCTCTGTTTCACAAGCTGTCCAAAAACCTGGGTGCCCCAGCTACCCCAAGGGAAGGGAGATGAGGCATCTCCCGCCACACACTCCACACCAAATGCAATGCAACGTGTCAGCCCAATTCTAGAAATCCTTAGTAACACTTTTTAATATACAAGAATCAAAAGTACAGCAGTTTTACAATGTAGGAAAATTTAATACATACTATATAAACAACATTATTTACATCAGAAATCACTAGGACAGTGGCATTTTTCACAAATATAAATTAATTACTGTTTAGTCAACAGGTTTTAAAAGTCCACAATTTTACAATAAAGAAAAGCCATCTGTCCCCAGGCGAGTGGGGAGCAGATGGACGGAAGCAGCCTGGACCCCTGGCATGGCCCCCTCGCCTGACCAGTAGCCCTCGGCCTGCCAGGCGGCCGCTGTGCTGGGCCGGCCTCTGCTCCCGCTGACACGTGGGTTTTGGTCTGTAGGGCTGCAGTGTCATAGTGTGAGTTCAGAACTGAATCACGTTTGCACCACACATCCTGATGTGACTGTCAGACATCAGGCTCAAACATCTGCCGCAGCTGTGCAAAGCGTCCATGTTTCCCGTCGAAGGGCTTGGGTAATGGCTAACGGGAGAGCGAGCCCAGGGGAGCAGCCAAGCCGTGGAGGGCCTGGCTGTTTGCTCCGCACGTCACTGCAAGGCTACTGCGGTCAGTGGGGGCTTCACATTTTCCCTTCTAAGGGCTACAGTATATCATGTTAATCCTTGTTTATGTTCAGGGTTTAGGTGATGTTAGCTCCCCTCTTCCTCAAGCCCTGCTATTTCTAGCCGACCATTAAGTCCTGCAAAACTAGGCTCCATGGAATACCATCTTCAAAAATTCTTGTGGCAGCTTCTCCCATCCACAAGTGAGAGAAAATTTCTACCTGTGCAAATTTCTGGTTTTGATTTCAGCATACAATTTTCATACTGATTTAAATGAATGAGGCAATGCCTCCTTTCTCCCAACCCACTCTTCAAACATACTTCAACACCTAAAACAGATGTCTGGATGGGGATACTGTAATTTTAGAATCAATTTAACACTGATCTGGCCGATACTGCCTTTTGCTACATCATATGGCACAAGTCCTGAATGTGAACAAAAGGAAGTTCCTTTTCCTCATGATGAGACACCTTTGAGCATAACTTACATCTCCTATCAACAGCTTCAGAGAAAAAAAAAAACCTTGGTAAGTATTGGAAATACACAGCCTCCATCTACCATCTCTGTCTACAGGAGCGCACCCCCAGGAGGGCACAGTCTGACTTCCCACAGGGCAAGGGCAAGGGCACTCGGGTCCCCATCTCCCATCAGTCAAGAACCTCGTGAGCCAACTTAACCTTCATCTTTGACTTGGACAGGACAAGCACAGGATAGTGTCAATATTACCAGCAAAAAATTCAATTTGTGGTTTCCTTATCACTTACTTTGTGGCCAAAGCAGAGCCATAATCTCCTACCTCCTCCCACTGAGCATTCCCAGCAAGTCCTCAGTGAGGTGGCTTTGCCCAGGTGGCTCCTCTGTGGTCATTCGGGCTATGCATGTGTGCACAACCCCAAGTACCAAAGAAGTTAAATATGAAGGGGGTGGGCCCACTGAGCCTCCAACACAAGCCAGGAGGACCAGCTTTCACCTGGATGCTCTGCCCTGGCCATCCCCATTACATTTTATGTGGCGAGGAGCCCATCAAAGCCACATCTGCTTCACTAGTGTGCTTCAACTCAGGGATTTCTTGCTACAGGCATGAACGGTGCTGCCCAGAACACTAGCAAGTAAGTGATAATGATGTTATGAAGTCCCCACGAGTTAGTTCAGGGAGTTTAACCCTGTGTATGCCCAACGGATGAGTTTTCACCAGCTCTGAACCTGGACACTTACACTTGGCAGGCATAAATTTAAGACACAGGCACATCATATATTCAAGCCAGTTATTCTGTCTCCATCTAGAAAGGCCTTTGGATACTGTAAAAAAAATACTGGCAAAGCTATAACTTAAAATAATAAAACTGAAGGCCCCAGCCTTCATAAACTGAAAGGAGTTCCTTAGAAAAATTCCATTCTGCCTGCTTAATTGATGTAACCAACTTGCGTCCTTGTCTGGACTCAATTCAACTCCAGTATGATTCTTACTATCTATAGCTCAGTCACCCTGTCCTTGGATGCTTCCTATCCTGGAAAAAAATTAACTTGGGTTTATGCTTTACTTGATCTTATTCTTCAAAAAAACTGAGTACAATTCTAATAACCTTCACCTAGCAGTAGAAACCTGTCCACCAGAGGTTAACTTACTTTCATCTGACCATATGATTATCAGGAGATGTGTGATTCTGTATAATCTACTTCTTCAAGTTGTGCAAAGGGAACTAAAATGCAGCTACAAATGCTGACCTACACAACACTGAGAGCTTCCCAACTTGCTGGCATTCTCACTGGAAAACCTGTTCATGTCAGCACTAGCGCTGCCATCTCGATCCTTGTCAGCTACAAGGTGGTCAGCAGGGCTGCCTCTGCTCCCCCCCACCCCGCCTCTCCAGGCCCTGGAGTTTCACATCTCACCACAGGAATCAGAAATCCACCAGGGATTCCAGTTCCCTGGCCACACAACCCTTACCCTCCCCCCCTACCCCAAACCCTTATTCTGCCCGTTCCTCAACCAAGTAAGACCCATGCTGACCTCGACGATGCCTAACTCACAGTACTCAAAAGTCAGCCAGAGGGACCCTACTTTCCCTGGCATAGGGGAAAAAGGAGGCCCACTCAGGAGGCCAATCTTCGAAACGTACAAAGACGGTGTGGAAAAAATTAGTGTTGGGAGGGAAGAGACCACTGTGGACGATATTTCCCTCTCTCTTTATGCCGTTCCCCCCTAGGATTCCACAGAATGAGGCCCGAGTGTATTTCTCCCAAGAACACATTTAAGGGGCGTACCAGCTCCCCTTCAAGTCCTATAACCCAGGAACCCAACCACTTGCCCACACCCCGCTCCCCCTCAGCAGCAATAATCATATACTAGTGAATCAAATCGCACACTGCCCAGCAGGTCCTGGCAGCCTTCGCTCATGCACTCATTCCCTCCCTGACCATCATGCCAGGGTCCAGGGAACACTGCCCCGGCAATAAAACATTCGTATCTCTAGGATCCCTTCTTCCTTCACTGGGGAACTACCGCCCCATAAAGCTGGTACACACAAAGTCACCTCTTCTTCCTAGCACCTGTCAAAGTGGGAGGCCAGAACTAGGCTGGAATGGGATGGGGTGCCAAAGTGCAGGAATGGGGACCCAAATCCAATCTGGACCAGACAAAAGCCCCCCACTCCTTGAAGTGCTCCTTCAGCCAGTGAGTTGCCAGCAGCAGCATGTCCAGAAACTCCAGTCACTGGTCAAGATAACTGGCTACTGTTGATCAGACCACAAATATCCAGGTGCTTGATGACTCTTGCTCTTCCCTTTCCAAGCTATCCTCTATGTTTTCCGAACATTCCAGTTATAATCTGGGTTGTTTTTCTGTTCTAGTGATCTCTCCAAAGGAGACCTATGATCCAGGGGCGACTTGGAGTCATGAGGAGACTTCTGAGATGGGGGAGAGCGAGGATCTGAGACTGCAGGGTGCAATGGGGGCAGGGGCTGTTTATATTCCCCCAATTTGTCTGTGTGGAAAGAGCGGTAATGGTCTGAAGGTCCCTGGCCATGGTAGCCCATAGGTGGGCGGTGATCAGACATTCGTCTGAAATCCTGCTGGTGGTAATTTTGAGGCCTAAATTCATCGGATCTCCGTCGTTTGGAGTCATGATGGTGCCTGAAACAGAGATCCCAGGATTAGCTGAGAGACTAAAGCCAGAGCCCTAGCCGCATCTTCAGGGTCCACTGGCCCTTCCTCATGCACTCATATTCAGGGACACTGCCAACGGACTTAGGGGCAAATGTTTACATTACTAGGAACCAAAACCACAAAACTAAAGTAGTAACACAGGGCCATTTTACACTTACTGGCAAAACACACCCCAGAAAATGATGTAAGTCAGGTCTGCAATAAAACAAGTACACTCTTGAATCATTGATGGCTTTGTAAAACCACACTCCCTTCAGGAAAAATCTGGCAAGATCTAAAAACATGTTCATATCGCATGACCCAGCCCAGTCCAAGAGAAAAAAAGCCATGGAAATTATTTTGTAAGTTATTAGTAACAGCAAAAGCCATGATCAATCTAAATACTCAACAGTAAGGGAAAGCTTAACTCATTTTAAAAATCAACTCAATGTGAGGAATATTAAAATTTTTAGCTAGGACCATGGCAAACTGCTCATTATGCTGTTAGGAGAGAACTGAGCAATAAATAACCCAATTAAAAAATGGGGAAAGGACCTGAATAGACATTTGTCCAAAGAATATATACAAATGGCCAACAAGCACATGAAAAGACGCTCAACATCATTAGTCACCAGTGAAATGCAAACCAAAATTACAATGACATACCACTTTACATCCACTAGGATGGCTGTAATTAAAGAAAAAATGCTGAAAATAAGAACTGGCGAATAAGTGGAAAAACTGCAACACTCGTCCATTGCTGGGAGAAATATAAGATGGCGCAGCTGCTGTAGAGAACAGCTGGGTGAGTCTTCAAAAGGCTAAAAACATAGGATTAGCATGTTCTTGCTGGGTGTCGTTTAGTCGATTCCGACTCATAGATAACCTATAGGATAGAGCAGAACTGCCATAGGGTTTCTAAGGCTGTACTCTTTACACAGAAGCAGATTGCCACATCTTTCTCCCACAGAGCAGCTGGTGGGTGTGAACCACTGACCTTTCAGTTAAGCAGCCAAGCACTTAACCACTGTGCTACCAGGGCTCCTCAGAATTACCATATGACCTAGCAATTCCATTCCCAAAAGAATTGAAAGCAGGGCCTCAAACAGATACTTGTACACCAATGTTCACTGCAGCATTATTCACAATAGCCAAAAGATGATGATAACCTAAACGTCCACCAACTGAGGAATGGAGAAACAAACTGGTATATACATACAGTGGATTATTCAGCCATAAAAAGGAATAAAGTACCGATGTATGCTACAATGCTGATGAACCAGGAAAACATTATGCTAAGTGAAAGACAGACACAAAATGTTACATATTGTGTGATTCCATTTCTATGAAATATCCAGAATAGATAAATCCACAGAGACAGGGGCGGAAACAGAATACAGGGGATGGGGGGAGGGGAATGGGGAGAAACTGCTTAATGGATATGGAGTTTTCCTTTCAGAGTGATGAAAATGTTTTGGAAGTTGATACACATGATGGTTGGACAACACTGTGAATGTATGCTTCAAAATAGTTCATTTTATGTTATATGAATTTCACCACAATTTAAAGAAAAAGAGAGCAAATTGATGACTATAGGTTCCATTCAAAATGCACTAACAGAGGCTGCATCTACCTACCACCTGAAACAACCAAAATGGCAAAATACACGGAACAACGGTTTTCAACACATCATGTGATGAAGAACAGTGATCCCCGAGGGATGGAAAATGAATGAGATGCGCCTCTGGACTGCCCCTAGCTCACTGTCTTGAGATGGTTTCCAGGCCACAGCACAGGGAGGGGGAAACCCAGGAGGAGCCCAGCAGACTCCCAGCAGCTGGAGTTCAAAGGACAGAGTGCAACAGAAGGTATTCTGTTCAGAGAAAGAAGTCTGAAGATCTGCAGAGGGCTCTCCTCGAGTGGTCAGTTGAATACTGGCCAGGGTGTGCACGTAAGGAACCCTCCCAAGGCCAGGGAAAGAAGCACTCAAAATGAACAGTGCCCTGGGCTCACACAGGGCCAAAAATAGTGCCTGTTATCACCAGCCAGACTAAAAAACCTCAAGATTCACAGAGCACTAAGCAGAGTACAATGAGGGTCCTTGCCTCAGTGGTGGAGAATAATTGGCCCTCGACTGAGCAATGCTCCAGTCCCACCTAAAAATCTTAACCGCAAGACCTAAAAGAATCAAAGTATTCCCAAATAACCTACCTGTGTCTCATAACAAAGCTCAAGAATATTTATATGAATACAAAAATATCTGGCACTCAAGGTAAATTTTACAACATCTGGCATCTAGTTAAAAAAAGAAAAAAAGAAATGACTAGACATGGAAACAACCAAGAAAATAAAACCCATAATGAGGAGATAAAAATCAATCAACTGAAACAGACCCAAATAATAGAACTGGAAGACAAAGACATAAAACAGTTTGTATAACTATACTCCATATTTCAAAAGGTTAGGCAGAGATATGGGAGATTTAAAACAACAACAACAAAAAGACCCAAACAGAACTTCTAGAGATAAAACGATAATGTGTGAAATACAAACTACACTGGATGGGCCTCATGGAAGATTAGACACTGAAGAAGAAAATATTAGTGAACTTGAAGACACAGCAATAGAAACTATCCAAACACAGAGATAACATAGTTTTTCAAAATAAACAGCATCAGTGAGCTACAGACAACTTCAAGCAGCCTAATACAGGTGTTAACTGGACTCACTGAAGGAGAGGAGAGATTGGGAGAACAGAAAAAAAATATTTAAAGAAATAATGGCCGGAAAATGTCCAAATTTGATGAAGATTATAAACTCACAGATCCAAGGAGTTCAATAATTCTCAAGCACAAGAAACATGAGGAAAAATACACTAAGGCACATCATAAACAAATTACTAAAAACCAGTGATAAGGAAAAAAGATATTATGTAAAAATAAGGACAAAAGTCTTTTGTCAGACACAAGTAGACAGTAGACATCTTTAAATTACTAAAAGGAAAAACTGTCCATCTAGAAATGTATACCCGGGAAAAGTATCTTTCAATAATGAAGGCAAAATACAGACTTTTTCAGATGTACAAATGCTGAAAAGAATTCATCACTGCAGACCCACACTCAGACAAAAGTCCTTCAGGCAGAAGGAAAATGATACCAAATGAAATGTCCATCTACACAAAGAGCCCCGGGAAGTAACTACATAGGAAAATATATTTAAGATTTTCTTATTTAAAATTATGTAAAAGGTAACTGCTTAAACAAAACTAGTAACAATGTAGTATGACATTTATAACATAGGTTAAAAACTGGATGATAACATTAGCACAAAAGTCAGGTGGGGAGAAATGAAAGTATATTAATGTAGGGTTCCTATACTATACAAGGAGTGGTGTAATACCCTGTAATGTCATATAAGCTAAAGATGTATACTATAAAACCCTAAAGCAACCAATGAAACA